>NC_091468.1:13936765-14238988 GCF_027789765.1 Dendropsophus ebraccatus | reverse complement strand
AAAGAACACAGACATTGGACAGAGGAAGACTGGAAAAAAGTGTTGTGGACGGATAAATCCAAGTTTGAGGTGTTTGGATCACAAAGAAGAACGTTTGTGAGACGCAGAAGAAATGAAAAGATGCTGGAAGAATGCCTGACGCCATCTGTTAAGCATGGTGGAGGTCATGTGATGGTCTGGGGTTACTTTGGTGCTGGTAAGGTGGGAGATTTGTACAGGGTAAAAGGGATTCTGAATAAGGAAGGCTATCACTCTGCACCGCCATGCCATACCCAGTGGACAGCGCTCGATTGGAGCCAATTTCATCCTACAACAGGACAATGACCCTAAACACACCTCCAAATTGTGCAAGATCTATTTACAGCAGAAGCGGCAGCTGGTGTTCTATCATAGGTAATGGAGTGGCCAGCGCAGTCACCAGATCTGAACCCCATTGAGCTGTTGTGGAAGCAGCTGGACCGTATGGTGCGCCAGAAGTGCCCATCCAACCAATCCAACTTGTGGGAGCTGCTTCTAGAAGCGTGGGGGGCAATTTCTCCAGCTTACCTCAACAGATTAACAGCTAGAATGCCAAAGGTGTGCAATGCTGGAACTGCTGCAAAAGGAGGATTCTTTGACAAAAGCAAAGTGTGATGTAAGAACAATGTTACTTCAAATACAAACCATTATTTCTAACCTTGTCAATGTCTTGACTCTATTTTCTATTCATTTCACAACGCATGGTGGTGAAGAAGTGTGACTTTTCATGGAAAACACAAAATTGTTTGGGTGACCCCAAACTTTTGAACGGTAGTGTATATAGGTGTGTAGATGTGGTAAAGTAGGCTGGAGGGGCTGGTCTGAGATGGTGATATCACTCAGGGAGTGGCGAAAGAACTCAGAGACAAGATCCAGCCAAGCCTCCTGTGACATCAGAGGATGATGCATTGTCTACGGAAAGAGAGAGAGGAGTCTGGGAGCTGGAGACAATGCACATGCTAAAGCTGATACTATCAGTGATAACTCTGTATTAGTTATATGTCCCAGGGGGGGATAGTTTTAGGTATGTTCTGTTGTGCACTACCACTTTTGGATGTCCTTTTTGGACTGCTCTTCACGTAGGTCAATAGTGCTTTAGACCTGGGCATTCGGCTCCTAAAACACCATGAAAATAATTGAAGAAAAGGATCTGGGGCTCTAAGCCATATCACATATTTGAGTCTTGATACCTTTTCGCTTTGGCTTTTTATTTAGATTACTTTGTTATTTATTTCTGATGCATCCATTTTGTTACGTTACTGCCGCTATGCAACCAGCAGGAATCCTTTCCTCCTACGACAATTAAGGGAAAATCTCAGAGGAAGATGTGTGCGTCAGCAAGGCGGTAGACTACATTTGTATAGAAACCTTAATGTACTGAAATGAAAACCCAGATTTTGCAATATCATTTCATAAATAATGCTCCGTGAGTTAGATGGGTGTTAAAAGGGCTGTAAAAGATCCGAAAATACGGAATGCTTGTTGTGTGCTGAATCAGCACGACTATCATCCACAGGCTTTGGGCCCTATTCCACCGGACAATTATCGTTCGCATAATCGTTAACGATTAACGATCTCAAACGACCGCTATTGCGAAAGACCTGAAAACGTTCACTCATTTCCATGGAACGATAATTGTTACTTATGATTGTATTTGCGATCATTTTTTCTTCGCTATTGCGTTCTTATATACTGCAATCAACTGAACGACTTCTCATTCAATGCGAACGATTTGCAAACGTTTTGTGAACGAACAAAGATAAAAATAGGTCCAGGTCTTATAAAGCGATCAACGATTTCTCGTTCGCTCGTTAATCGTTAACTGCATTTCAACCGAACGATTATCGTTTAGATTCGAACGATTTAACGATAATCTGAGCGTTAATCTTCCAGTGGAATAGGGCCCTTTGTCTAGTATTGCAGCTCTGCCTCAATCCAGGGCTGTAATATCTGGCATAGACAAGAGTGGTGCTATTTATGAGTGGAAAATTGTAGAAATAAAATAGTAAAGAAGACTATAGGTCATGCCCGACTGCCCACCTTTTTCCATACCAGGACCAGCAATAGGGGGTACAAAAGTAGCAGTTGCAACCACGTCCTAGTGCCTGAAGAGATATTTAGGAGGAGACCAATGGAATAAATGGTACATTATAGTTGGGGGACATGTTCAGACCCATCTCTTCCATTGGGCAGGGTAGATGACTGCCCAGGAGGCTATGACTTATAGGGGGCTCCTCTGTCAATGTAATTCTCTCTTGTAAGAACGGGGCTACAGAACTCCCCCCCCCCTCCCCTCCCGCACTTACTAGAGGCTTTGCTTTACAAATCACTGCAATGAGAGCCCGACAGACCCACTATTTCATAATCATAACTATTGTGTGTGTGCCGGGTGGGGCCTCAAAAGCAGTGAGAGTACATTTTGTATCGTAAGTACTGTAATTGTATTGGCTAGGGGCGGTCCAGGGAAAAGAGTAGGGTGGCTTTAGATGTGTCGGGGAAGGTGGGAGGAGTCGCAAGGTTGGCGGGGTTTGGTCGGGGGTGTCCCAGATCAAAGCTCTGCCCATAATGCTATTAAAGAAAACCTTTCACCCCTGCACCCAGGGCAGAGCCTGCATGACCCCCCCCCCCCGGTAGAGCCCCGGATACTTACCCCGTCCAGCAAGTCACACTCCAGAAGCCGGTCCCCCCCCGGTGTAAGGTGAAAGATTTCCTTTAAGACGGCCCTGGACATCTTACAGATTTTTTACAGGGGTCCAAGATTGTCAATTTACTCTTTTGATTGACTTACTGGAAAGGGTGGACGTAGACGTTAAAATTATGGCCCTTAAACCCAAAATCACATTTGTTGGGGTAAAAATTTGCTCTTTGTATGTTTCTTCAAGCCAACATATCACTTGTTATCAAGCAAAAGAGTCTTTACGATAGTTTTCTTTAGTTTTCTTTCTTCTTCGAGATTTACATTTCATCAAAAGCCTTCATAGGCTTCGATTCACAGACGTTAGGTTGATTTTTTTTTCCCATTATATCTCCTACGGTTTGGGAACAACGCTCTTCTTGTTTTAGTTCCTGTGCCTGTTCTCACATTTCGAGGGCTTTAAATCATGGAGATAGGTGTTTTTCCTTCTCTTTGACTTACTCCTTGTCATAAAATGCTTGGTTAGTTTGGAACATTTTCAGCAGAACTTATTTCAGAAAACAGATTGAAAAATGTTTCACACTGAGAAGTACCTAAATGTAAAAGTAAGAAAGTGCGTAGGTGATGCCTCCAGATACAGACTCGCAGTCCTCGGATCAGGCAGCATCTTCCTAATGCCCTTGACATTATCCTATTTCGTCAATAGCCATTTTGTCCTTGGAAGAAATCAAGGTCACGACGGTCACGCTGGATAGATGGTAGCCAAATAGAAAACACCCCAATCATCCTGTCTGGGTAATTACTCCCTCCTCCACAGTCTGAGATCGACTTTTTGGAGGCAGAGAATTGTGCATAGAGCAGGAGGTGAATTGAAAATTACAAAAAGTGCCCATGCATCATCCACACATCAGGCACATGGAAGTTTTTTGACATTTACTTCTAAGTATTAGATTTATTTCTTTGGAAATATTCCGGACAACTCTTTTGTGAATACCCCATTAGTATATAGACCAATGTGAACATTGTGCATGTTCTGTGCCCTATCCATCTTTACCAAAATATCTACTTACTTGGCATTACCTGGCAGCAATTCTGAGATCCTCTTAACATCTTCTGCTTAAGTACAGGGTGAAATATGAAGCCTACGTGCACGCCTCTTAGTAAATCCAGCCGGCTGTGGGTCCGACCCTGCGCCTGGCATACCAAGCAGGTGTAGAGTTAAATCATGATGTACACCTGTGAGCAGGCATAAATCATGATAAATAAGGCACAGTAAGAAGCCACATCCCTCCCTGCCTCGCCACGCCCCCAAGCTCTCCCATCCACCACTTGGGCGGGCAGGGGATACGGCAGGCATACACCAGGGAGAAAGGGCGAATCTGCCCCTTCGCTCTGCCATAACCTTCATAAATGTCACCCTATATTTTCCAGTACTTAGCTACCCCCAGGATTTACAGTAGGGTCAAACAATGTAGGAACCAAATAGTTTCAAGAAAAAATAAGTAAAAGCGCCTATCAATGGAAGGAGGTAATAAATAACAAGAATAGAAACTCACAAATCGATCATAGAAAGAAAACGACAATAGGATGAATGATGACATGGAGGAATGATGAAGATAGAGGATAATGAATCACTAATTCTTTCCCTAGATCTATCCCTGATCTATCCCTTACACCAGACATAACCAATTTCTGAAAAACTGAATGCCTGACTCTTTCCCTAGATCTGACCCTAAACAAAACTGACCCTTGCTGTCCCTGATAACTCTGATAGAAAAACTGACCCTATCTAGCTATTCCTGAATCTTTCCCTAGATATGTCCCTAAACACTAACACTAGACACCCTCCTCTATTAAACTGCCCCTTAAACAAACAGAAGAGGACTCCAGGAACCAACAAGTACTGGTACCGGGTTGTAGAGGCCCTCACGCCGTGTCCGGTTCGGGGGTTGGTCTTTCTCCCAGTGCCGGGATTTTGAAGAAAAACTACTTTTTTTGCTGCTGCGGGGTAGGTAGTCAATTTGGTGTGGCATAGAGCATCTGTGCCCTGGTGTTCAAAGCCAAGATTGGCCTAGTTGTTAAGGGGTTTAAAGGTGATATGCTGGAACCACTATAGAGGGCGTGGGAGCTCAGGGTCCTTTTGCATAGCCCAATATGGGGCCATGCAAGAACGTGAACAAGTGCCAATTAGCAAGATTGCAGTGCCCTTACACGCCACAATAATTCAGTGGCCCAGGATGCACAAACAATCCTTGTGTACGATCATTCATGCAGCCATCAAAATTGGCAGCACACGTATGCATATATCCGTGCTGTCAGTTTCCAGATCATACAAGCAGTGCATACATACTTAGTGCACTGCTGTGTGATCCGGCATCCCCCTCTCCGGCTCTCTTGTCCTGCACTCTGGTCTGAAGATACTGTTGGATCACACAGCAGCGCTCTAGGTAAGTTTGCACTGCTTGTATTCCCACTCCTCAGCTGATGGCTGTCCAGTGGTGTACCAGGGAGGCAGACCATGCAGCTGCTATGGGGCCTGGGCCCCTCTGGCAAAGTGTGGCCTGTCTCCATTATGCTACAGCACTTACTGAGATCCGCAGCCCCTGCCCGGACTGAGAAGGGCCCACAGCCCCCGCCCTCTCCCTTGACTCAGAGCGACCCACAGCCCGCCCCCTCCCTGGACTCAGAGCGGCCCACAACCCCGCCCTCTCCCTGGACTCAGAGCCGCCCACAGCCCCCGCCCTCTCCCTGGACTCAGAGCGGCCCACAGCCCCTGCCCTCTCCCTGGACTCAGAGCGACCCACAGCCCCTGGTCTCAGAGCAGCCTGAAGCCCTGCCCTCTCCTTGGACTTAGAGCGGCCTGATGCCCCCGTCCCCTCCCCTAGGGCACAGCTACTCAGAGCACAGCTCCACTGCGCGGGGGCCGTGTCGGGACAGCTTTGTACGTTGGGAGGTCCAATACAGTTTTTTGCTATGGGGCCCCATGTATCCTAGTCTGTCACTGGCACATTCATATGAGCCGATTGTCGGCCAGATGAGTGTTTCTAGCAACGCTCCTGGCTGATAATCGTCCCTCATAAAAGGCTCTTTACTCTCTGAAGCAGGAACGGGGAAACTTTAGCCCTCCAGCTTTTGCAAAACTACAATTCCCATCATGCTTTGCTTTGGCTGTCCAGGCATGATGGGAATTGTAGTTTTGCAACAGCTGGAGGGCCGAAAGTTCCCAATCCCTGCTCTATAGTCTTCACTGCATAACAGAAAGCTCCTGAGCTTACTCTAGTCGGTGCTGCAGGTAACCAGCATATCATCATTAAAACTACATTCATGCAGAGGATTTGGATCTTTGTATCAGAAAAACAAAGCTCCAATACCCAATAGAAGATTAATTTGCGCAGCCTTTGATCACTGACTCGAAGCCTGGGAGTTTTCTGGAAATAATGTGACACAACCCTTACAAGAATTTTGTAAAGATGATGAATGCAGTTTGGTAGAAAAGTTTAATGGACTGTTCCCATGACAACCGCTGCCACATCGGATCTTTCTGAACTAATACTTTAAGTGCCGACTGCCAAAGGCCGAGGACCCGCTCCTTACTGAAATATAGTATAGATATAATTGTCTCCTCTTTTGTTCCAGCGGTCTGCAGAGTCACCGTTCTCCCGTTCCAGCAATCCTCTCATTATGTGTTTATTTTTTATGTTTTTGCTTTTGTTCCCTTTTTTCTTTTAGTTTGCTCCCCATTAAAATTTAAAATCACGGCGTCCGTATGCGATTTGGTTAGAGGCGCTCGGGGGGCCGTGAAGCTGAACATTTGCTTACTTCAGAGGAAATCTCGGGAAGTCGAAGCTTCTCTTTGTCTTCAGTGACTCGGCAGTAATTTATTTAATTATTCAGCTTGTTTCTCCTGTTTAAAGGTCTTCAAGTGAAACCATTTCAGTCCGCACTTTCTGCCTTCTCAGTCGCTTCTCGGATAGAGCGGTCGGGCCACGTGGGCCTTTTGCCCTTATTTAAAACATAAAACTTTAATGTCACTTATCAAGGTGATAGAGGTGAACAATTCTTTCAGATGTGTCAGCGCCGGCTCTGCATTATAGAGATCCCAAGGACTTTGCTTAATTGAAACCATGAGAAACTTATATTACTTTACAATATCTATTATATGTTGACTGGCAGCAGTAAGGCCTTATTCACACGTTCAGTAAAGTTGTCTGTGATTGCGAATCCGCAACCAGGAATCAACTTGTTGCCCATCGATTTCTATTGGGCTGTTCACACATTCTGGGCTTTTACAGATCTGCAAAAAATAGGACATGTCCTAGTGCGGATTGAAATTTCAGCACGGATTAGCCAATAGAAGTCACGGATGTCAAAGCGCGAACTATGCGTATACGGATGATATTTCACGGATCTCAGAGTATTAATAACGGACCTGTATGTGGCCCTGAAAAATCACTGAAGGGGTGAATAAGGCCTAAAGGGCGACATGGGCCTCTCTGCTGCCACCAATGTGGATATGAAGTCCGGCTCTCGCTGCCATAAGGGCGGGACTTGATGTGTGCAATGGTTAGGTAGGTGTCACAGTTACATCCAGGACATGATGCCAGGACACAAGGGGGGAGATTTATCAAACTGATGTAAAGTGAAACTGGCTCAGTTGCCCCATCAACCATTCAGATTCTACCTTTCAAAGAGTCTGTAAGAAGTTAGAGGTGAAATCGGATTGGTGCCAATAGAACTGAGCCAATTCTTCTTTACATCAGTTTGATAAATCTCCCCCAAGGTCTCCAGCAGAACATTGCCCTTCATACTGCCTCCGCCATCTTGTCTTCTTCCCATCTTAGTGCCATCTCTTCCCCAGGTAAGTGGCACACGCACACACACATGCACACATGGCCGTCCACATGAAGGAAAACAAGATCCATCAGATCAGGCACCTTCTTCTATTGCTCCATGCCTAGTTCTGATTTTCCTATACCCATTGTGGGCACAGTGGGCAGGAGTCAACATGGGAGCTCTGACCAGTCTGTTTCTATGGATCCCCATTCGGAGCAAGCTGGGACCCTTTTTGCTCTGACACATTTCTATCATGGCAAATAGGAACTTTGCCAACAATTTGCTCCACACTAGCTATTTCAGGCTATTGGTCCAGATGGGCTAGCCTCATTCCCCACATATAATAAACTTTATGCCCCCCTGACCCGCTCAAAAGTTGCTCTTCCTTGCAGGGCCGGCTCCAGGTTTTTGGGCATCAGAGCCTCAGGCCCCTTCGGCCTAAGCAAATCCAGCATCTCATTGGCTCTCTCCCGCTCTGCGAGCACTAGTGCACTGGGGGGAGACAGCGGCCTCTTGTGGTTGGAGGCAGAATATACATATTTGTTTGCAGACAGCGTTTCCAGCACAGTGTCCGGTGGACCCCCTGCCTGTGTGGGCCCCTTGAGGTGCTGTGGGCTCTGGTACTTGCCCTAGTACTGACTAGTGCTGACACCAGCCCTGCTTCCTCAAAGTACTTTTAGTTAGTACTATATATCAGAAACACCCCACAAAGACCGTCCATGTTGGAGACCCATCCTGTGACCCAGTTGTCAGTATTGTTTATGACCCTGACTGATCACTTGCTGCCAGGTATATCCTTCCCCTTAACAAACTTATTTACATTTATTTATTATAGTTAAAAGTAAAAAATAAAAGTAAAAATTGCTCGATGTGTATAGTATGCAATCATAAGAAATAAGAAGTGTGCTGTATTCATTACCTGCCGAGGAGCCGTAATGTCACACACACACAAGGAAGAACATTCTTGTAAACTGTATATTTAGCTCCTATCACTTGTGTTATCTTAATTAAAATTAGCAAAAAGGCAAAGTAGATTAGTGTAAGCTGGTATCTAAATACGGGTAAGTACGCCTGGGTAAATAAAGACGCTTTATATAAAGTGGCTCCTAGGTGTCATTCCTCCCAGCTGTAATCAGGCTGAGATAAAGCAGTATATTCATCCTCCACGTTCCGGCGCCGGAGCTAACGCCATATGATTGAACTGAATGGAACCTGTTACCATGGCAGATACTTGCAGACTCATACCGTATCGTTTTTTTTATATGTCTGTGCTGCAAAATGAAACTTTGGCATATATCTAAATAATGAAAGTGGTATCCACCTTGCTTCCTTTTTGTCGCCTGCAGGATTTCTGTAAATGCTCAGAAACCTCCTATTGTCTAGTGTAAAATGTTGAAGAGGAGAGAGAGGTGCAGCTGTAGTACTCTACTTCTGTGTATATGCTAGATTGCCTGCTGTGAGAGTGTGTAGGGGGTTCAGCTGCAGTACTTTACCTATGCGTATATGCCAGACTGCATGCTGCAAGAGGGGAGGAGAGGGATGCAGCTGCAGTACTCTAGCTTTGTGTATATGCTAGACTGCATGCTGTGAGAGGGGAGGAGAGGGATGAAGCTGCCGTACTCTACCTCTGTGTATATGCTAGTCTGCATGCTGTGACAGGATATGCAACTGCAGTACTCTAGCTTTGTGTATATGCTAGACTGCATGCTGTGAGAGGGGAGGAGAGGGATGCAGCTGCCGTACTCTACTTTTGTGTATATGCTAGACTGCGTGCTGTGACAAAAGATGCAACTGCAGTACTTTACGTCCGTGTATATGCTAGACTGCATGCTGTAAGAGGGGAGGAGAGGGATGCAGCTGCAGTACTCTACCTCTGTGTATATGCTAGACTGCATGCTGTGACGGGAGATGCAGCTGCAGTACTCTACCTCTGTATATATGCTAGACTGCATGCTGTGACAGGAGATTCAACTACAGTACCCTACCTCTGTATATATGCTAGACTGCATGCTCTGAGAGGGGAGGAGAGGGATGCAGCTGCAATGCTTTACCTCTGTGTATATGCTAGACTGCATGCTGTGAGAGGGGAGGAGGAAGAGTAACTCATAGGGTAGCTGAAATGATGTAAACAATATTGTAACTGTTAAGTGCACCAAGAAGAACTAAGCCTCGGCTTGAATGACAGGTCTGTTCCTATACTCTAAGTCAAGAGAGACCTATCAATCATGCTGGGTAGGAAGAAGCCAAGTAGACCGACTGCCAGCCACAATCCTAAATTAAGGTGGAACGGTCAGCAGTAAAGCAGGGGTGTAAATAAGCCCACAGCTAGATAGGAAAAGTCATCAGGATTTCGGGCACACCTTTTATATTTTAATATAAGCCTTTCTTTATTATGCAGATAAGGCTCAAGTGCCCAGGAGGTGTTCCCCTGCATGGCAAGAGCTCAGGCAATACCAGATCATCTCCTCTTTAACACTGCCTCCCAGCCTGCAGGCATACACCTAATTCATTTGACTGACACCCACTAGATAAAGCGGACATAGGCCAGACTTATCTGGGCTCTTGCCTTGCTGGGAAACACCCCCTGGGCATTTGTGCCTCATTGTCATAATAAAAAGGCTTATATCTCCCCAATGTAAAGGACGATTGAAGTAAAAAATAAATTCCCAGAGTCCCAGTGAGAAGCACTATCTAGCCATCAATAAATTTGTAATTTATTAGTTAAAGGGGTTGTTCACCATTTTTTTTTATCTTTTCAATCAATAGTACCAGATATTTGTAATTTACTTCTATTAAAAAATCTCAAGTCTCCCGGTACTTATCAGCTGCTTTACAGGAAGTGGTGTATTCTTTCTAGTCTGGAAAGCAGGAGAGATGTGGGGATTTGCTACTGCTCTGGACAGTTCCTGATATGAACAGAGGTGGCAGCAGAGAGTACTGTGTTAGACTGGAGAAAGAATATACCACTTCCTGAAGGACATACAGCAGCTGATAAGTACTGGAAGACAAGATTTTTTAGAAGTAAATTTAGATTACAGATCTCTGGTACTTTTTGGCACCAGTTGGTTTGATTCCTAAACTTAGGTAGACTTAGAGTTGTCTTACATTGTCTTTTAGTTATGTGACTCTAGGTGAGTTGTAGCAGTAGTGTTGACTTACATTGTCTTTTAGTTATGTGACTCTAGGTGAGTGTAGCAGTAGTGTTGACTTACATTGTCTTTTAGTTATGTGACTCTAGGTGAGTGTAGCAGTAGTGTTGACTTACATTGTCTTTTAGTTATGTGACTCTAGGTGAGTGTAGCAGTAGTGTTGATTTACATTGTCTCTTAGTTATGTGACTCTAGGTGAGTTGTAGCAGTAGTGTAGACTTACATTTTTTTTTAGTTATGTGACTCTAGGTGAGTTGTAGCAGTAGTGTTGACTTACATTGTCTTTTAGTTATGTGACTCTAGGTGAGTGTAGCAGTAGTGTTGACTTACATTGTCTTTTAGTTATGTGACTCTAGGTGAGTGTAGCAGTAGTGTTGATTTACATTGTCTCTTAGTTATGTGACTCTAGGTGAGTTGTAGCAGTAGTGTTGACTTACATTGTCTTTTAGTTATGTGACTCTAGGTGAGTTGTAGCAGTAGTGTTGACTTACATTGTCTTTTAGTTATGTGACTCTAGGTGAGTTGTAGCAGTAGTGTTGACTTACATTGTCTCTTAGTTATATGACTCTAGGTGAGTTGTAGCAGTAGTGACATGGCAGACTTCCTAGAGGGACACTATCCGGTATGTATGGTACTTTGCTGTAAGGGGAACCTTGGAATCAGTTGCGAGTGCTTGGAAGACTGGCAGAAGAAACCTCTACTCACAATGAAGACTCTGTCTAGATGAGACACGGTGCGGTGCACCCAATAGGATGGGCACCAGGCGGAACACTGGTAGGAGTTGACCTTCAACCCTTGGCCGAAAGGATTCAGCAGCTTGCAGAGGGGTATGCAGGCATGAAGCACTTCTCCAACCTCTGACTGGAAACTGGAACACTGCGGATGGCAGGACCTTGAAGACTTGTTGAAGATGATCCCCTCAGCGTGGACATTCTGGTTCCCTCACTCTGATGTGCTTAGAAGGATATGCTAAGCTGTATCCGGAACAGAAGAAACTGGAACAAAGAATAGTATGTCCTGCAGGAAGTGGTGTATTCTTTCCAGTCTGACACAGTGCTCTCCATGTCAGGAACTGTCCAGAGCAGTACAGGTTTACTATGGGAATTTTCTAATGCTCTGGACTGTTCCTGACATGGACAGAGGTGGCAGCAGAGAGCACTGTGCCAGACTGGAAAGAATACATCACTTCCCGCAGGACATACAGCAGCTGATTAGTACTGGAAGCCTGGATATTTTTAAATAGAAGTAAATTAGAAATCTATATAACTTTCTGAAACCAATTGATTTGAAAGAAAAATATTTATGACGGAGTACCCCTTAAATGATCACCTTTCACACCACAAGCTGACGTCCCTGACCATCAGCTCTGTTCATCATTCCTTGTTTTTAGTTTATTCCTTCGTGCTTCCCTGTTCTCGTGGATGGATACAGATAACTGTGTATCACAATCACCCCCATTGCTTCTTATTACAGTAGTTCAGTGAGTCAGTGATGACAAGCATGAAAACCTCCGTCCATATGGATCCGGCTACAGCTTTGTGTTCATTTTGGAAGAATTCATGTGTAGGAGAAGCGATGAGAATGCGATTGTTTCTATTCCAGAGGAGCTCAGTGTGGAACGCCGATCGCTGCTGATTTTAAGACCTTCCGAGAACGGCCCGTAGCTTTATCTAAGAATAAGAAACTGCCTGCAGCGTGGCGTGCTAAATTTACTCTCCAAACACAGCTCCGCTCCTGCAACATTGATCAGCAAATGAATGCAAATCACCTCCCGCAGCTACAACATTACAGGCAGCTCTTTCGCCGTGATCTATTTCCTTGTGTTTACACCTCTTTAACCAAAGAACAGGTCTCGGAAAGTAATAAATTACAGGAGGCTCTTGTTTTATGTTACATACTGGTTGGATACTGGTTACAGGAGTTGCTCACAATTTTTTTTTCTTTTAAATCAAATGGTGCCAGAAAGGGCCAGAGATTTGTAATTTACTTCTATTAAAAAATCTCCAGTCTTCCCGTACTTATCAGCGGCTGTATGCCCTGCAGAAAGTGGCGTATTCTTTTCAGTTTGACACAGTGCTCTCTGCTGCCACCTCTCTGCCTGTCAGGAACTGCCCAGAACAGTAGCAAATCCCCATAGAAAACCTTTCCTGCTTTGGACAGTTCCTGACATGGACAGAGGTGGCAGCAGAGAGCACTGTGTCAGAAAAGAAAGAATACACCACTTCCTGCAGGACATACAGCAGCTGATAAGTACTGGAAGACTTGAATTTTTTTTTTGTCCTTAACTACCCCTTTAACATAGGAATACAGTGACACTCCCACTGCTGTGAAGGACACTCAGTTCAGATGAAGATAGAACAGAGGGCACTACAGATGATGAGCTCTCTGTTTGTAAAATAAAAACTTTTTGTTCAAAAATTCACCAATAAGTAGTGTAGCCATTGAAATCATCCATACAAAATTTCAATATGTTCCCCTTGGTTTTCATCAGCTCTCATAACCAGTTAAAGTCAGGCTATACTATGCTAATGACTTTCAGATCTAACGTTGATGCAGGTGGATGTGGTCCTTCAAGAAAGCCCATATTCAGAAGTCACATGGGGTGAGAGCGGGTGACAGAGGAGGCTAATCACTTGTGCATCTGTTAATTTATGCCTTAATTTGAGCAAAAAAATACAGTTACTAATACAGCGCCACCTATCGACGACTTTTTTGAACGTCTACAATCTACAATCTTTAATGGGACATTTAAGGAGAGTGATTGCAACATGCTGCCTTATGATGAATGATGCCACAGAAAGAGCAGGCAGGGAGTGAATGCAGCAGGTGCTGTAACCTCACTGACTGCAATAGTAAAATTAGACATTCTGCAACAGCATAGGGAGCTTAGTATGGAGGGTTGGAGGACTATTATGTACAGCTGAGGGAAAGCAATGCATTCTAGGAACAACTGTTCAACCAGGATGCACATAACTAAGGCCTCAAAACAAATGGATTTTTGGTGGTTTCAAAAATGAAGCATACAGATAAGCAATGCCAAATGCTTCTGCAGTATGTGTAATTTTGTGTGATTAACCTCCTCCCGCCGCTGCACTGTAAATTAATGTGGCTGCAACCTATGCCTGATGCTGCCGCGCCGTTAATTCAGATCGAGGATAACATCAGCCGGGGACCCGCCACAACTCTCAGCACTGGAGCTGCGCTCCGGTGCTGAGGGTTGACCCTATAGATACTGGTCAGCACGACCACAGCATCTATAGGGCTCCAGACAGAGAATTCTCCCTCTTCAGAGGGAGAATTCTCTGTCAGGTGTCCATCGGGGCTCTGCGAAGTGATCGCAGAGCCCCGATGGTGGCCATGGAAACTGGCGGTGGGATTCTCTTTCAAAGTAACCAATCACAGCAATATCGAATCTAAACCGCTGACAGACTTAGAGCGGTGACTAGTCACGGCCTTGTCTTCACCCTGATGCCTAGTTAGCGTAACCCATGCTAGAATATAAGTCCTGCACCTAACGTTACCAAAGCAGCCGAGGAAGATATGGTAGGAAAGCACAACAATTGGCTGCTGCAAGTACCTTTATCTGTAATATTGCTGTGATTGGCAGGTTAGTCAAATCTATCCTGCTGATATGTCTCTATTGCACAGAAGATGCCAAGGAGGAAGGTATGTCTTTTACCTTCCTCCTCAGCACTGTTCCGGTGCAGTTAGTAGTTTGCTCCATGGTCCAGTAAGACCATTAGGAGCACTGCCCCGCCAGCATAGCACTGATCCGGCCCCAGCTGGCCCGCTCCATTGGATCGACACTGTGGGTGGCGGGCATTGCCCCTAATGGTCTTACTGGACCTCTCCCAGTACCCAGCACCCAGAGCAGAGCAGCATGGATTTAAAGCCCCGCAGGCTGAGCAGGTGCCGGACGATCCTAGCAAATCGCTTCGATTGGTTCCGACTGTAAATTTTCTCATTGATAATTTTTACAGGTTTCTTTTCATCTATTACATCTACAAATCCTTTTTGAAATAATCCCTGATTCTAGCTCATAGCTCCCAATGTCATATAGCTAAATGGCCAAGAGCAGTTGCGGCCTCGTTGAAGGACAAGATTCACTGGTCATGGTTGTCATTGGCGACTGGCTGGAAAAAAATTTTTTTTGTGGCCTTGGGATCTGTATTACTTCCAGAGACTGTACAACATATAATTACTTTTGTATTTAAGCTATTACGAGAACATATTATTTCCATCTTCTGGTGTAAGTAGGGGTGACATACTAGGACTGGCTGACCCTGACGTGCAGCGCGTGTTAAGAGCTTTCAGTCCTTATTACAGACAATGCCGTATCATAATGTTTTATTGCAGATATCATCACTACAGAGCGAATGGAAAGGTTTTCTGCACTTGTCGCTTCTTAGAAGTACACGTTCTGAGACGAGAAGGGGCAGGTACCACATTGTGATCATGTGCGGGTGACACCACGTCAGCATGGGATGTCTAATACCCGTACAATGTGGCTCTTGGACATTGCACACAGACATGTATTTTGCCCACATATGATTTTCATGATGGTAACCATCTCCAATACAGAAGTGGAAATGCCCTCTCTCCTCCCCAGACAACCTCTTTAAGCTTTATTAATGTATTATTTTTGGTCCCACAAGTATAAATTGACAGTGCTGTAGATATACAGCTCTAGGCGTGAAAGTAAGGGCCCTATTACACGGAACGTAAATCGGCTGAATCTGCGCTTTCCGCTCGATTATCGTTCCGTTGATATAGATTTGGACCTACAATTGTCGGGCACAATTGCTATGTGTAATAGCGGTGCACGGCCAGCGGCTGGCGATTTGCAAAGTGCATACATTACCTATCCATGGTCCAGGGCTCCTCTTGAGCTCTGCTTCTTCCCGAGTCCCACGTGCTGCAACTTAAGGGCAGCCTGTCTTAGCTGACAGGCCACTCAGCCAATCAATGACCAGGACCGTCGCCGCCAGTGTATGACATCTTGTTCTGGCTGGTCCAGATGAAAGCTCAGGACTGAGAGATGTTAAAAAGCACAAAAAGTTATTCCTTTAATTAAAGGAACCCTCTGTATACACTGTGTTAGGCCTACCACAGGGCCCTTGGGGGCGGAGCCTGACACAGGAGACATGATCCACCCCCGAGGACCTGCACTAGGTAGAACGTCATCTGAATCTTTTGGCCAATCACAAGACATTTCAGCCACTCTATTTTTCACGTGACTAATGGAAAATATAAAGATGTCACAGAGCTGTTCTTCATCGTGAAATCCATAGGGCACCAGTTATAGAAAACATAGATGAAGGTATATCAGAACCTGTGCAAACGGATAGTTTCATCCTCTTTACTGCTAATAATTGTGCATGTAATCTGCTAATAGACTTCACTACTGCCCCCTAGAGGCCCCATCATTTGGATCAGTAATATTTTTGTCAAACTGTTTTGATTTTTTTTTACAATTATTCGCGGAATGAATAAAGCTTTACATCGGGAAACTCCGCGCATGTTAAGTAATGGTTTGTGATCCAGATAGCAATCAAATCCCATATGATATCTGCTCAACAGTTTCATCTCTGTCTCTAGACAAAGGCAATGGATAACCTTCAATGCAGACGATGACTTGTCATTCTCTCCGCATCTCCGATAAGCGGCTTCTGTCTGCATCATATAAAGAATTAGCTAATTATGTTCTTTATCCACATTGTGGAAATCAGCGTGACTGAGGGAATGTAATTGTACCGTGTCTCCTCACACACACTGTCCCTATCCAGATCTGTCATAGACTAGGGGAGACACTTCTCCTTGAGTTTAATTATATCTATACGGTTCTTATTAGTTCACCTGCTTGCCCTGTTAGGCACCTTGCCCTGGTCTAGCATTCCCATTCTCTGCTCTCCATGTGCAACCTTGACAAAACACCCGATGACGTCACCCGCTGACCCATGTGATTTGTTCTTTTATCTCCGGAACCTTTATCAGTGTTTTCTGACTTCTTTCAGTATTTCTTTTGTATTTTATAATTATTTTTTTGTTTCCTCTCCATCCTCACTGTGGCTACTAACGTACTACCTTGGATTTAAACTTAGGGCCGACTGTTGCTCTGTCTAATAGGGACAACAATCAGCCAATGAAACAATTATCAGCTGATCGTTTCTTTAGGTCCAGACCTAAAATCATCAGCCGCCGACCGAGCATCGCTATGTGTTATAACAATGCATGGCCGACGATTAAACAAATTATTATACATTACCTCTCCACTCTCCCGTCTCCTCCTGCCTTCTGCTCTTTTCCCGGCATTGTGTGCTCCAGCTTCTATAAGCAAACAGGCTGCTGAGCCAATCACTGGCCACGGCGGTCCTGGCCAGTCTTTGGATGATCGGCCATTATCTCAGAGAAGCTACAGCACGTGCGGGCTGCACGGACATTGTTACAATGTCTATGGAGCCCTTACTAAACGATAATCCAGCCCTGTAATAGGCTTAGTAAACGAGCACCTATCTAGCAGATCGACACTCCTTTACATGATTGATCGGCCATCATTAGCCCATCTAATAGGACCCTTAGTCTTCCTTGCTGAACTATAACTACTCTGGCCACATCTCAGATCTTCTCTGGTCCTTTTGCCCAGTTCTTAACATTTGGCTCCTCTGACTAGCTGATGACCGTAAGCAATGCGGGACCATCATCTTGTCCTATGGCATAGTCAAGAGGAAAGGGACGTCCATAAAAAATTGTGAGTGTACACCCAACAAAGCTCACATGATGTGAGAGAAAGCAGAGGTGTAGGCCTAAGTCAGCCACCAAAATGCGAGTCAATGGGAGGGTAAATTGTGATGGAAGGTCTGGGAGAAGAAGTGAGAAGGCTAGGTCCAAAAAATGCAGTCATGGAAAAGCCAAGTATAAATCTTAAGTCCCATTGATCCAAAGTAAGTGTGAGTTAGAGGGAGCACTCTAGGCCCATAGAGACACTATAGAAAAAAGAAACTACTGTGTATGGGAGCCAGAAATTGATTTGTTGAGCGTCAACCATAACTGCCTGTGAGTCTGGAAGTGTGTATTAAGGCCTAGATAGTAGTTGTTGTTTTTTCTGGCTTCACGAGGTCCACCATGTTCCTTTCTCTCCATGTCCGTATTCCACCATGCTCCTACACCTGCCATACTATGTCTTGTATTGATGATGACAGCAGAATATGTCATGGATACACAGTCTTAGCTTTTTTACCCCTGTTTTTTGGGTCAAGCATTGTTAACTAGTTTTAAAGCTTTGCTTGTTGGTTCCTCCATCTCTTGTATTAATGTGGCTAACCCTTCTCTCAGGTGCCATCACCTACCCATCTCAGCGGCTGGCCTAATAGAATAGCAGTAGTTTGTTCCTGTTTAAGGTCCTGACCTGTAATATATTGTATAATTACCATATAACTACAGCGATAAGTGCTGCTCAAGGGGGAGGAATCAGTCAACCATCAGTGTACAAGCCCTTAAAGACACAATAAAGCTGTGGTGAAAAAACGTCTCTCTATAATAGTAGTTAAAATAAAGGGGGGAACTATGGGGGTAACTTTACCCCCCTATAATGTAGCTGTGCCCCTACCCACTGTGTGAGGTTTCAGTAGGAGTCAATGGGACCATATTGTGCTTCTGTGTCTCAGGCTTCATACCAATCGAAGATAACAAAAAGTCGTGGCTTGCTTCATCAGACATCATGTATTACAAAGGTAATGATGCTGGTGAAGAATATCCCTTGGTGGAAATAGAAATTGAGAAACATGCCAGAATTGTAAAGTGCTGCGGAATCTGTTGGCGCTATATAAATAAAAATTATAATTATTATTATTATTATTATTATTATTTGGTCAAAAGCAGGTTTTTACTTTTTGAACAAAATGAATGACAAATTCCGCCCAATTTTTCTATTACTGCATCCTTATCACCCTGTACTATGAGACTAACACTTTATTTTTTTGTTATACTGAAAACAGTAAAAAAAAGTTAAAAAAAAAATCCAAAATGGTGGCATTAAAAATGCAACTTGTCCTTTTTATTTATGTAAAAATTAAATTAAGAGATAAAAAAAAAAACAACAAAACAAGAAAGTATGCTCCAAGATGGAAACAGGTAGGGAATTAAGAATTCTGTTATGTTGTATTTTACAAAGGTTGGATGACAACCCATGGAAACATCTCTGGTGCTCATGGGGACTTATCAGACTCTTGAATGGCTAAGCTGCCAGTCTTGTATCTCTACCTACGGTAACTAGGATTTAGAAACAAGTAAACCTTGAACACGATTGGGTTTGTCCAGACCTGAGTGCTCTGCAGAACGTTTGGGTTTAAACCAGAGCGTGCTAGAGGTTCACTCATCTCATTCATTTCAAAATGTTTAGTGAGAATTGTGACATCCATATTGGTTCGCACTCTTCACAAACTTTTCTAAAAAAACATTATAATAAATAAATGAGCGAATTAAGTTAACAAAAGGAGAAAATGTCAATGACCCATGTTTGCTAAGAATTATTTTATATTAGGAGAAACACCCTTTAAATTTTATTCTAATAATATATTAGGGGAAACAAACTTTACATTTCATTCTAATAATATATTAGGGAAAACACCCTTTAATTTTTTTTACTACTACTATTTTAGGGGAAACAACCTTTAAAGTGTCACTGTTGTTATAAAAACTTTTGACATGTCAGAGAGACATGTTAAAAGTTTTCATCGGTCTTAGGGTCCTATTACACGGAGAGATTTTTAACAATTAACGACTAACAATAAACGATTGCAAACGAGATTGTTTATCGTTCACCATATTACACAGAACGATGGTCGTTAGTTACGATTGTTACGTTTACGATTGCGATCGTTACTATGATCGTTTATTCCTTCTGATCCCAGCAAAACAATGAACAATGTGCAATTACACTGAACGATTAATAAAAAAAACGCGGAATGAATGTGGAATTACAGCGAACGATTAACGATAATTTTAGGTTCAGATCTAAATCAACAATCAACGACATACAAACGATTTTTTGATCGTTGCCTGCAATTACACAGAACGATTATCGTTTAAACTCGAACGCTATAACGATTTTACGCACGCTAATCGTTTGGTGTAATAGGGCCCTTAGTATGAGTGTTCACACCCTGACCGATCATGAAGACGAGCGGGGGGAGGACTGCACTGGGCTCATAGATTTTTGTTAGGAGTCCAACTCATCGTGTGACACAGACCTGGGAGAGGGATGCACTGCAGAATGGTTTTCTCCCTGCTCGCTCAGGGTCTGAACACTCAAACCTGGACTGATCTCTCAAATGTCAAATGTTTTTTTTTTTTTTTTTTTAAACTGTTACATTTTACATTTCATACTACTACTTTATTAGGTAAAACACCCTTTAAATGCCTTACTACTCGATATAGACAAATGAGATTTAAGAAATTCCCATCCAATCTGCCGCATTTATTTTCCTCATTAGTTCAAGAAAATCTACAGATGAGATGAAATGAGATGTCCCATCCCCCCTCACTATAATCTGCAATTGACTTGTTAAGGTGGATAAGTAATTAATTGTTCCACCTTAATTAATCTCTTCTGTTCTGGCCTCACTCACTTAGCAATCGGCCACCCGGTCAGGTTGATATAGACTGACGTTAATTGACTTATTAATCACATCATCCTGCAGTAGATGTGGACCCGGGTTCTCCTGTGTTACGAAACCTATAAACTGCGCTCTCCGTCAGACGTAGAAATCTATAGCTGCAATGCCTTCTGGGTATTCCAGCGGCACTCTCTTCATTGCTTTCAATTGATGCTGCAGGTCAAGGTTTGTTAACTCATTTTATGGCTTCACTTGTCAGGTATTCCATTTCTCAGGAGCAGATTAACAGCTGAATAGTCATGAAAAGGCTTATTGGGCTGATTAGACGGCATTTTCTGGATTTTGCCGAGAATCCTGTGACACGCGGCCGTGATAGATGCCACAGAGGGCTAGAGATGAGTTATCGATGTTTGCTTCTCATTCATACAATATTGGTATTATGCCACGATCACATGAACGAATTGAGTGTGATCTATGTTATTTGTATAGCAATTACCATATTTCTACAACCTTTATTATTGCTCAGATGAAATTACAAGAAGCATCTCTCTCTCTCTCTCTATAAATATATATTGCTTATAGGATTAAAATTTGCACCATTTTTTAGGTTATAAACGTTATAACAATGATCGGAAAGGTTTACATAACCGGTAAATAATTTATAAACTTTTTGGTAAAATTTTTCAAAAACATTAAAACATAAAAATTAAAGCGTCCTACTTTAGACGTTCCTCACTGGCAGCCTTCACTGTTGCGTTTCTTCTTCTGCGACCTACTATGTACTTGCATGTGTGCTGGCATTCTATCCACTCCTGTTCACATTGATGGGAAGGGGGGGGGGGTGCAGGACTCAATTTAATGGGGATGGGGCAACCCTGATTCCTGGTGGAATTGTGATTGCTGTGATGGTAATAATTATGAAGCCATTTAAAAAAAAAATTGGTTGGTTCCAAGGGTGGAAAGATGTTGTCCAGTTTGGTCACTTACTCCCACTTTGTAACCAAAATGGGGAGTTGCTGTTAAGTATATACATAGTACATGGTCACTCATACATTTTTGTGGATTCCATGAAGAAGTATGTTGTCCCTTGAATCTTCCTCCGGCCGTGGGTGGGGGTGGGGGGTAGTTATTAAGAAACTATTAGGGCACTGTTTTTAATAAAAAGAGAGAAAAAAAAAGAAAGAAACATATGTAGATTATAGAAGCCCTGAAGGTTTTTTCTCCTATCTTTGGGCTTGACGTCTACCATATAAATGATTGAGAAGCAGAAAATGATTTCTAGACAGATAAAACCAAAGAGAAGTTGCTTAAGTTGCCTATACAGGTTTTACAGGTGCCATATTTGGTTGGGATTGGCCCAACCATTTATGGGGTACATTTATGTATTGTGTCTAGCCAATAGCAAATGTCAAGGGAAAGATGAACAAGACATGTTGGATTTTCATTGCCTGACCCTACTATCCTTGGGGAGATCAGTAATTGTCTGTCAGCTGCCTTCGCACCTCTTCCACTCGTGATGGGGGGGGGGGGGGGGCAGGGGACAGGAAAAAAGGAAAAAGCTCTTTCAAAAGGACGCTGGTTGACCTGTCTCGACTTCAATGAGCTAGCCAGACCTTCCTCCGGGGAGGAACAACCAATCTAAGGAATGTCTCCAGTCAAGGAAACCACCCAAGCAAGGTATCCATCCACAGACAGCTGTTTCGGGGTAGCCAGAATCCTACTCCACACTGATGAGGGGCAAATACCCCGAAACAGCTGCCTGTGGATGGATACCTTGCTTGGGTGGTTTCCTTGACTGGAGACATTCCTTGGCTTGGTTCTTCCTTCCCGGAGGAAGGTCTGGCCAGCTCACTGATATCGAGAAATGTGATGGTGTCTCTGCAGTGTTTTTTTTTTTGTGTGTCTGCAGTTCAAATGGGTTCCGTCTAGGGATGGTCCGAAACTGCCGAGGTTCGGGTTTGTATGAACCCGAACGCTCGGCATGAGATTCCCGCTGTCTGCCCGCTCCGTGCAGCGTGTGGATACAGCGGGAGGACCGCCTGGAAAACTGGGATACAGCCTATGGCTATGGCTGTATCCCAGTTTTCCAGGCGGTCCTCCCGCTGTATCCACCCGCTGCACGGAGAGGGCAGACAGCAGGAATCATTGCAGAGAGTTCGGGTTCGTACGAACCCAAACCGAACTCAGTTCAGACCATCCCTAGTTCCGTCAATGAATGTGTGGCACAATTTTTGAAAAATGACTAAATACCTGACCTTTTTGACTAAATCAGGTCAACATTTTATTAGAGACGGCTTCTTATAATGATCATGAGCTCTTAACCCCCTACAAAGAGTTGATTTTGTCGAGGTACCCTGTGGACAGCCGGTTATTTTTCCTGCAGCTGCCACTATAGGAGAAATGTGGTATTACATGGCGGGATTCTATTCCATACGTCACATGGGACCTTTTGATCAACAAAGACCCTTTCTAACACCCTGATGAAGTTTGTTCTCCAACCGTCTCTGTTTGATTCCTCCATGTTTTATGACTTTGCCTTGATCTACCTCCACTTTGCAGTTTCCATATTTCCATATTTCCTACATAGAAATGAGATAGATTCATTAAAGCCACCGATCGCTCACATTTAAATCAAGAGCTCGATAAACAGAATATGGTTTGCAAATATTCTTATCTTCTGCGGAACATCTGCTGCTCCTCAGAATGTTTAATACATGTCTTTTCACTTCTTCACATTTAACTTTTTTTGAAAATTTTTTTTTTATGTTGTACAACCAAATGTCTTCCATATTTTACCAATATGTAATGAATATGTCTGCTTACTTCAGGTTACAGAGTCTGAAGTTTTAGGAGTTGTTCACCAAAAAAAAAAAAAAAATCTTTCAAATCAATTTCTGCCACAGATCTGTAATTTACTTCTATTAAAAAAATCTCTTCCAGTCTTCCAGTACTTATCAACTGCTGTATGATCTGCTGGAAGTGGTGTATTCTTTCCAGTCTGACACAGTAGTCTCTGCTGCCACCTCTGTCCATGTCATGTCAGCAAATCCCCATAGAAAACATCTTCTGCTCTCCAGACTGCAGCAGCTGATAAGTACTGGAAGTTTTTTTTTTTTTTTAAATAGAAGTAAATAACAAAGTTTTTTTTAACTACCCCTTTTAGGATATTAGTGGATATTTTAATTTTCAATGCAGATCAATAAAGTGTGCCTTTAAATGTAGGATTAACTTTTGTTCATGTATCTAAACACTAAACCACAAAATATCATAATTTAAAGGCGAATATTATCAGTTAAAGAGGCCTGTCTCGGAGAGTGATTGGCTGAGTAGCCGTCAACCTTTCTCAGCCTGTGATTGGCTGAGCAGCCAGCAACCTGTTAATGCAGAGGGGATCCCGCCTCCTTCACTGAGTGGCTGAGCGGACCTGAGACGTCACGCCTCGGGCCCGCGTCAGACACCCGGAAGCGGCCGGGGACCGGGCACCGGAGCGCCGCGATGCGGGACATGCCGCTGGCACCGGGGAGGTGAGATGACGTCTTTTCCCTCGGCCACCTCGTCCCCGGTCCCAGCGTAAAAGTGCCCCCAAGCTGGAGTACCCCTTTAAAAAAAAGAATGAAAGATCAACCTCAAAAGCACTTCTGTGTATTTGAAGCAAATGAATACTTTCCCTGCAGCGCCACCACAGGAGAAATGAGGTATTACACAATGCCAGTAAAATCAGTGTATGTAGAAAACATGGGCATGCTGGGTCATCCAAAGAGAGGCGTACTCGTTCTAGTTGCTCTTTGCTCCTCCTAATTAATAGAATTTCCGATGTGATCTCCAAGTGAAGAATCAAATGAGCTTTCAATAAATAAATGAGAATATTTGAATTCTCATTTTTCTACATCTCGGCTACATTCTTCTACATGTCGGCCTCTTATCCCGGTCTTAGCTGGTATCTCCCTCGCTGGCAGGCAGATGATGAGGTTGGCAAACAGCTCTATTTTAATTAATTCTAACGAGTTGCTTTGGCTTCTTTCTAATTAGGACGAGAAGTTCTTAATTGTCCTGATTAACACGAGTGATGAGAGTCCACACTGACAGGTTAGAGACGCAGTGTTAACGCCGGGACTGACTGATGACTGATTTGCCGCCATTGTTGTTCTGATGGTGACGATGGCACTGGCCATTTTTCTTGAAGAAGATGTGAATTTTATTGTTTTTTATGATGTTATTCTTCTACGACCATAACTCGAGTCTTTATTACTTAGAGGCCAGAGGTTGTCTTATGGCCGGAGTCCAGATTAATTCCTTGGCACTGGTTACGACAACATCATTTAGAGGTGAATTCGTAATGTATTTCTAATTACCATCTCATGTATATTATCTTTATTACACAGAAGTCAATCTCCCAGCCTCACAGGGACTTCCATTAATGGGGATACGAGAAATTAAGAGCATGTATATGGTACTGAGATTGACACTAAGGATTCTATTACACCAAATGATTATCGGTCGTACTTGGCCAATTTTTAGTTGATAATCATTTGGTGTAATAGGACCCCTAGTGGCAATCTGAGTACCATATACAATGTTCTCCTGTTAAAGGGCAACGATCAACCAGCATGCATGATGTCGACTGATCGTTGTCTGTCAGCAAGTTCTAAAATCCAGATAACAATAGCGACCATCTGCTGCTCCATGTAACAGGAGCGGCATCAACAGACCGCCACTCTCTTGAATGGGCCACCCGAATGATCTAAAGATCATTTGGGCAGCCCCTCCTGAAGCTACCCCCCCCACACACACACACACACACTTGATGTCTCTGTGTGTAATAGCACCTGACAGGTTGACTCTTGCTTCAATACCGTGCTGTGTTATAGGGCCCTAAGCCCCTGCTTAAAGGGAATGTGTCACCCACTTAGAGCGAGATACTGAAGCATGTTTATTTTTCCTAATCTGTTTCTATTTTTTGATAGTAATTTTTATTTTATTTTTATTATTGTGAGGTAAGGGATTTTGCCTAAGAATTCTGTACAGCCTGTAATAATATGCTTTCCAGCAGACTGAAAATAGATTTAAGCTGCCTTTCTTTTATTGGAGAGTCCTAACGATCACATATTGTGAATGGCCTGATCCCATCTTATCTATATACTGGTGTCACCTTTCACTGATTGGCTGAGCCTTCCAGCAGGGGTCCCGGGTGAGTCAGGCGGCACATCGCGGACACGGGGGGAGGTGAGGTATGCTTCATTGTTACTCTCTCTCCTGCCACCTGTAAAGTTAGATGAGGCAGCCTTAGGGCTGCATCCATCTTCTCTAGGCTGCGGGAATCAAATGCTGATTATTATTATTTATTTATAAAGCGCTCTTAATTCCAGAGCGCTATACAATAAATATAGGTAACAAGCAAGAACATTACAAGAGCAGAAAAAATTACATGAGGGCAAAAGACATACTGGTACATGGGGGAAGAGGACCCTGCCCGCGAGGGCTTACAATCTATAAGGTACGAGGAGAGAAACAGGAGGTAAAGTGCAGCCAGTCAAGTGTGATGCAGAATTATTATAGGTTGTAGCTGAATTCTGGTATTAATTCTGCTTTCACACTTAAATGGCTCACTTAGATATTGGGTTCGCTCATCTCTACCAATAATCTTCTGTATGTTCCGAACCTTTTTGTTTGGTCTTTATAGACTTTTCAATTGTCCATTAGTCTGGCTCATTGAGTGGACAGTACGTAGCAGTATACAGCTGTAAATACAATGTATACTTGTTTATTGGCTCGCTAGTGTCTTTGTATAAGGAGATAACCAGTTCACCACTGAATAGGAGTAATGACGCAGAACAACAACCAACCTCATTGAGTGATCATTGAGCTCCCGTTGTCTTGCTGAGGTCAGACATGTCACACATGAGTATTCCTGCTATTTAAAGAGTGATTTCCATTATACGTCAATAAACAAAGTTACAGTCATCATTTTCAAATTTGTCTACTATATTATTCTATTTTTTATCTAAATATATGTAAAGTGTAGTTCCAGGAGAAAGACAATGAATTGCCAGAAGCAGTTAGCGCCATTCATTGTGTAGTGGTGGCGGCAGGTAACTGCAGCGCAGAACCCACAGAACTGGATGGCGGCTGCACTGCAGTTACGCAACACTACCACTACACAATGAATGGCGCTAACTACTTCCAGCTGTTTATTATGTATAGTCTGGAACTGCCGAATAGCTCAACAGCGGAGGGTGCCACATGTTGGTACCTTGACACTGTATATAGTCCATCAATGTAAAAAAAAAAAAAACCTTGAACAATTCTATTATCAAATTTTATAGAGGTCAAAACACTATTTTTTGGATTTAAAGGGTACCTATTATTTGATGCCAGCAGAATACACTGTAAGAATCTGTACGCAGTCTGTTCAAGCGTGTGGCGGAGACGGAATTCTTCCGAAAGCGCATTTCAGAAGAACTGAGAAGAAGAATCAGTATTGTCACAGCCTATCCTGCCGCCAGCATGAAATGGTAGGTACCCTTCGAAGGGTTTTATCTAAGATTAGCTGATCATTGGGGAGTACTTTGCTCGGCCATGTTCAATGTTGAACGGTGCTTGAGCATAAGTGCCACCAGACAATTCATCTGGGGGATAAGGGATCTCTTTCCTCTGCACCAGTATGGTTCCCAGTGGTTGGACCAACTAGGTCACTTTTGACCTGGAAATAACCCCTTTAAATCCTTTTTTTCAACAAAATTCTTCTCTAAGTTCTACTAAGGCGCAGGTCTCATTCCTACTTGCAGTCTTTATTGTCTACGTTATTAGTGCTCTAATCTTGCAACTTCCAGACCCCTGTGGATCGACCAAGTAATAACCCTTCCTGAGCCACAAAGAGATAACCCTTCCTGGAACCCCAAGTGATTACCCTTCCTGGGCCACCAAGTGATAGCCCTTCCTGGGCCACCAAGTGATAACCCTTTCTTGGCCACCAAGTGATAGCCCTTTCTTGGCCTCCACGTGATAGCCCTTCCTGGGCCGACAAGTGATAACCCTTCCTGGGCCACCAAGGGATAACCCTTTCTTGGCCACCAAGTAGTAGCCCTTTCTTGGACACCACGTGATAGCCCTTCCTGGGCCACCAAGTGATAACCCTTCCAGGGCCACCAAGTGATAACCCTTCCTGGGCTGCCAAGTGATAACCCTTCCTGGGCCAATAAGTGATAACCCTTCTTAAGCCGCCAAGTGATAACCCTTTCTGGGCCACCAAGTGATAACCCTTCCTTGGCCACCAGTTGATGACCAGAGCGGTTGTCAATTTCTAGATGATTCCTACCTGCAACAAAGCTCTTGTACAAATTGCTCCTCATGTTACAAAAACTTAAGAAAAAACTTTAAGTATCTTCCTGTTCAGCTTCTTATCAATGTCTCATCATGATTTCTGTGAGATCTTATTAAGTAAATCAGCCAAAATCCTACTTGACACGATGCATCTCATACAGTATATAGTTCCCTGGTGCTTGAAGGACTTTTCCATTGGGATGGCCTTCTCCATCATCACTAGAGCGCGGTCTTCATCACGCTGCAGATTTGTCCATCACCGCTCCCTCGGCTTGCCACATGGCTGTAGTTCGGTGTCGGAGTGAATCATCTTTCTTCTATCTCTGCAGACTCTGTGATCTAATCCCATCCAGCAATAACCAGATTTATCCCCATATAAATGTCATACTGCGCACACAAACAAGTTGATCCTACTGATTGATGCCAAATCTGTTTTTCCTAGAATTTATCTGTGTTCAGTACACGGCAGTCGCCAGTCAGTTAAGCCGTAAATAGTATTTACAGCAAATCAGAATGACTCAGCTAAGATGGCGCTCTACTATGTGCAGGGATGCCTATGTTACAGCAGCGTTCTTCAACACTAGTTCCCCTAATGGCTCATGTATTTGCAGCAAATGATCACTTACCCTGCAGCGCCACCACAGGAGAAATTAAGTATTGCACAATGCCAATAAAATCGTTGCAGGGTGTAAAATATAAACTGCCCATAGCAACCAATCACAGCTCTGGTAAAATAAAAAAGGAGCTGTGATTGGTTGCTATGGGCAGTTTACACCAGTGTATATTTTACACCCTTTGATAAATCTGGGCCTGTGACTCCAGCAGAATAGTGAGTGCAGCTCTGGAGTACAATACAGGATGTAACTCAGGATCTGTAATGTAATGTATGTATACAGTGACCCCACCAGCAGAATAGTGAGTGCAGCTCTGGAGTATAATACAGGTACTATAATGCTATAAAGCGACTCGGGACCCACAATCTCTCCCCCCCCCCAAACCGCTTGTACCTTCGTATAGCTACTTTTAATCCAAGATCTGTCCTGGGGTCCATTCGGCAGGTGATGCAGTTATTGTCCTAAAAAACTTGTGTCAAATTGGCGTGACCTAGAGTACCCATGACCTAGGCTTGCACCGCCTCTGTGCTCCTCCTCCCCGCCCTCTTTACCATAAGGAATTCCCTAGGCAGGATTTTTCCTATTCATCACCTGTGTGAACACTGCACATGTGTTGGATCGTTAAAGGACAACTCCCACAAAAATTTTTTTTTGCTCATTTAACACACATTACAAAGTTATATAACTTTGTAATGTGGTTAAATACCCGGCCTGGCCCCCTTCCCCCACTTTCGGACCCCCGACCCCCCACCCCGGAAGTTAAGGAATTTATACATTACCTATTACGATCGTCACGGTCCTCTTCTCCGGGGCGGCATCTGGTGACGACGACGTCAGAGCCGAGGGGCGGTCCGGGTCTTCTTCCTCCTCGGCGTCTTCATGCAAAGTGAATGGGGATGAAAAGGCTGCTGGTGCACATGCGCACCAGCAGCCTTTTCATTGGCTGGAGCGCATCACATGGCTTCCAGCTTGCTCAGCCCTGATTGGCTGAGCTTGCTGGAAGCCATGTGATGCGCTCCAGCCAATGAAAAGGCTGCCGGTGCGCAAGCGCACTGGCAGCCTTTTCCATCCCCTGGACCCGGAAGTTGGAGACATCGCTGGATGGCGGAAGGCTGCGACGGAGAGGCGGACGGCGGGCGAATCGAGTGGCGATCGTCACCGGAGAGATGGTGAGTATGGTGTCTGTGTGTGTCTGTGTTTTTTTTTTTTTTGGGGTCCCGCGGGAGTTGTCCTTTAAGGCACCTGTGCAGTGTTTAGACAAGTGATGGATATTAAAGATGATGCCCAGGGGCGTTCCTAATGGTGATGGAGAGGCAGTGCAAGCCTAGGGCACAGACACTCTAGGCCACGCCAATTTGACACAGGGCTGCAAGTTTAAAAGTAGTTTTTTAGGAGAATAACTGCATCACCTGCCGAAAGGACCCCAGGGCAGATCTGGAATTAAAGGAAGCTATCTGACGTCAGCTGATCGTTGCTGTCATTTGTCTTTCAAAATGTTGAAAGACAAATGACCAGTTTACCAGGGATCTGCTGCCGTGGCTCCGCGGAATAGCGATCACCCGGGCAGTACCCCCGCAGCTCCCCGCGGCCCCCCTGGCTCTCACCCGCTCACTGCCGACGCGTGTAATAGGGGCTTTATATTTGGACCTACATTCTAGTCTACCTTTTTTACCTGAAATTTCTAGATCTGAAACTGCAGTCGCAGAATCCTTTGTGAATATTGCTGGCAGAAGAAATGATCTATAGATCAGCAAAGACTTTCTATAATTAAGCTCCATGACATCAATTCAAATCTTGTAAGAGAGAAGTAATTCATAGTGCGCATTACCTTCTTCTTAGAAGTCACCTTGAGACAACAGAGGATCCGAACCTCGAAACTTTCATCTGCTTAAGGAGGACGGAGTAATGAGCTTAACCAGTCTGTTAAATAATGTAACTTCTGCTTAGCGGCCGGGCGACTGCTGGAGAAGAATGGTTAATAAAGTTGTTTAAAGAAAACCTGCATATTCAATTTAAGGATTAAGGCTTAATATTAGGCAAGTCTATTAAGGAAATGGGGTCATGTTCAGTCCTGAGCTGGAGGGAAAGCCGTACATTTGTATGCAAGACATTGTGCAAGCTAAGGGAATCTATATACTAATATAACTTTAATTATTGTACTGAATCTACCGGAGACGCTCCATCAAATATTCATTATAGAGTTATATAGATATTTGTCTCAGCTGCTTATGTTACTGCCAAAGAAAGATGATGACTACTTTCTATCAGAACAGCGCCACCTTTGTCTGTGTGCGGTACTGCAGCATGAACTGAATTGGGGCCAAGCTGCAAAAACAAACGTAATTTGTGAATAAATGTGGTGCCGTATCTGGGAAAAGGCATCAATCTTTGATGAATTTCATATATCACCTTTCTTGGGCCTGGTGAAGATAGAAGGCTGTTTCCATACCGCGTCATAAATTTATAGTGAATCTCGAGCATGGTTTGGTTCGTCCATGCAGCATTTGATTATCGGTGGCTGAAGAAGTTGGATGCAGTCCTAAGCCTACCTGGAAAACATGGATACAGACATAGGCCATATGTGGTATCCATGTTTTCTTGGACTCCTTTGGGCTCCATCCGACTTCTTTAGCCACCGGGAATGCACGCTCGGGTTTGGAGGAATTACGCTTGAGGTTCACTTATCTCTAATGGAATCCAATTACAATGGCTTGGATTGTAGATAACTACAGTTGAATACCGATGGGATGCCAAGCAGCCGGGGAAGGGGAAGATACAGGTCCCAAGGTCTGCCATAGCTATTAGTCAAGAATGTCCCACCTAAAACTACCAATATACATTAGATATATGTTTGCCAATTGCAGGTGGAGCAGTCAACCATCAAATAAAGGCCCTATTCCACGGAACGATTATCGCCCGTTCATGTCAGCTGATCGTTGCTGTTGTCTGCCTTTCAAACATGTTGAAAAACAAGCGACTGTGATAGCAGCGATCTGCTGCCATCGCTCCGTGGAATAGGAGAGGCGACAGCAGGCCGCCGCTATCCTCTATGTGCTGCCCGGATGATCTAGCGATCACCCGGGCAGCCCCCCCCACGCAGCTCCCCATGGCCCCTCCCCCACTCACTCGTTCGCTGCTGCTGCATGGAGTAGCGGCGGCAGGGAGCGGGAAACGAGGAGCAAACGAGCGCTGTTAGCGCTCGTTTCCTCCTCACTGTCGGCCCGTGGAATAGGGCCTTAAGTACAGAGGCCTCTTGACTCTCTTGAAATGGAAAATGTTAGGGGAGATAAGGATCAAACATGTTGGATTTTGACTGCCCAGTCCTTTGTTTTAAGGGAGATAAGCCACTACTAGAGGAGTTTGGCATTGGCTTTCTTCCATATCCCCATTGAGAGCACATGTATGGGAAGATGGGATGTGTGTATGGTGGGTTGGGAAAGACAACTGTGAACCTAATGAGCATTTGGCCACTAACTATCTTATGTTTGGCCACCAGCCAAAACCTCCTCAAAGGACAAAGAAGCACTGCTTCCATCTGGAAAAAAAAAAGGTTTAGTCTCTGGAGGGGACAAGTCTTCTTTACCATGAGAACAGTGAATCTATGGAACAGTCACCCCAGGGTCAGATCACAGGAAAAACAGTGGAGGGCTTCAAAACCGACTTAGACAAATTCTTAGAATGAAATAACATTAAAGGGGTTTTCCGGATAGGTAAAATATATGATGAATCATTTCCCCTCCTAGAGACTAACAATTCATTCCATACATGTCATTACCTTATCTGTCTCCTTCCCTTAGTTTTGAGCTGCTGCTTTCTGCTAAAGACATAGAAAACTGTGTGAGAGCTGTTGAGTCTGTCTTTGCTCTCAACCCCCTCCTCCACCCTCCCTTCCAGGTGGCTGATGTAAATAAACTGCAACTTTGTAGCTTCTTTGTAATTTTGGAAGGGTTAATCTGAGGTCAGGTTGCTGATGAACTCACTGTGATTAATCCTTCCAGCATTACAAAGTTGCTACAATATTGCAGATAGGGACTTGATCAGCCGTCTCCGAAGGGAGGGGGGAGGAGGGGGTTAAGAGCAGAGACGGACTCAGCAGCTCTACATTGATGACTGATCATTCTGTGGTTTTGCAGGTTGGCCCTGGATTCCTCTCGTGATATTCGGCTGTCTTTACTGCTTTGCTCAGGTGGGAATCGAATGGAGTCAGTTTTTGTACTCTAGACATAAAGTCAAGTTTCCGCTCTGTTCAAGAACTTTGTCAGGCAAGTGATGACTTCATAACATACAAGTCACTGGATCTTCAAGAAGACGAGCGATGAACCATGGAACCATGAAGTTCCATCTATAGTGTACAGATTTTTTTTCTTTTTCATAATAAAATTATTTACTTTTTTATTATTCTTAATTGCTTCTTCACCTTTTTCTTGCTTAATTTTAGCCCTTATATAATGAAAACTTTGGTGGCCATCTCAAAAGAGTTATCATTGTTGAGCTTATATTATGTGGAGCACATCTTCAGCCACAACACTGTCATAAAATTTTTATTGCAGAAATCAATAGTACAGGCGATTTTAAGAAACGTTGTAATTGGGTTTATTAGCTGAAAAATGAATTTTTATCATGAAAAAGAAGTTTGAAGCTCTCCCCCCCTGTCTTTATGGTTTTCCAAAGGAGAGAGAAAGTAAAAGCAGCAAAACAGGAAAACAAAGAGTTAATTTACATTCACATTGCAGGCTCTCTCCTCTGACAGTCACCACTGACCTCTCTGACCTCTGAATAGGGCTCTGATTAGCTCCCCCCGAGCAATCCTTTGTTCTTGGCTCTCTGCTGACAGATCCGACTGATGAAAAAACAGTCCAGATTTCCTGATTCTGAGCAGTGGATGACAGAAAGGAGAGGAGGGGGGACCTGGGAAAAGGCTTTTTACATGCAGATAATGGCAGATTTGGCTAATAAACCCAATTACAAAGTTTCTTAAAATCGCCTGGACTATTGATTTCTGCAAAAAAAAATTTAACAACAGTGACTCATTAAGGAAATAAAATCAAAATTAAATAAAATCAAAATTAAATAAAATTTTAAATCAACTGTTGTCAGAAAATTATACAGATTTGTAAATGACTTCTATTTAAATATCTCAATTCTTCCAGTACTTATAAGCTGCTGTATGCCCTGCAGGATGTGGTTTATTCTTTCCAGTCTGACGCAGTGCTCTCTGCTGCCACCTCTGTCCATGTCAGGAACTGCTCAGAGCACACCAGTATTCTCCAGGATTTACCCCTTTAATATTGTGCTGGCATGTTGCCAATGTCTCTAATAAGATAATATTCTTCTACATTATAGAAATATTCACTTTCAGAAAGTTATTATATAAAGTTTACCAACCAAACAATGCAAACCATTACCAATGTCATCAGCATGCCTCTTCTATTAAATATCGTCAGGGAAAAAAGTGAATCCATTATTAAAGTTCTCTGTGAGCAAACAAGCAGCTCAGCTTTGCTGAGAATATAATGTGTACATCTCTGACATTTACATACATTCACTTTATAAAAGCAATACACAGTCTATCTGATCGCTGCGCTCCCTGTGAAGAGGCCGCCAGTAACCTTATAATAACAGATAACGTTCTCCAGGTACAAAGCGAACCCGGCCGATAACGTATAAAGACTGCAGATATAAAGGTAGGAAGAGGAGGGGATCCTGTCACCCCAAACCTGAAATTACATCTTGTATAGGATTAGGAAAACATGGCGCCACATCTGTTCATAGGTTGTGTCTAGCATTGCCGCCCAGTCCGCTAAAGTGAATGGGGATCAGCTGCAATATAACAGCGCTTCTCAAACTGTGAGTAGCTGGCCCCTGGTGAGGCGCAGCTTACAGTACGGTGAGGCACAGGGTCCCTGCTTGTGCCCGACATCAGCGCACAACAGATGGAACGGTGGGCTAAGGAGACAGGAGTGCTGCACTGTGGTTCTGGTTTACAGATGGAGCAGTATGTATAAGTGCAGTGTGATGTTGGTTTTATACAGGTGGAGCAGTGTGTTTTGATGCAGTGTGCTGTTGGTATATACAGGTGGAGGAAGTATTTATTTGTGCAGTGTAGATTGGCTTATACAGATGGAACAATATGTATTGTTGCAGTGTGGTGTTGGGTTATACAGCTGGAGCAGTATGTATTGGTGCAATTTGGTGCTGATTATCTGGGACTATATGTGCACTGCATGGCAGTATCTGGCGCTGCATAGTAGTATGTATTTGTCATAAGACATGGATTGCCAGGTGAGGCCTTAGAACAAAAAGTTTGAGAAGCCCTTGAATATAATATACAACCTATGGACATGTGTGGTGCTGTTTTGGTTTCAAGCAGCCACATTTTTATAATCCTGTACAGCCCACTTTAAGTCCTGAACTTTGTGGTCATGTAGACAAAAGGAACAGTTAAAATAACACTGGAAAGCCGTGTTCTTGACTCTGTACATTGGTGCAAGAAGTTCCTATAAATAATGTCTTAATGTATAAATAGTGTCTTTTTTCAACCGTATTAACTATGTAACTATGTAATACAAGTAAGCAGCCACAAAGGGGTGTGGTCTATCTAAGAGGGGGAGGATTTTAGATGCTCCTGGGTGGTCCCAAGGCATAGATTAAATAGGCACTGTCACGTGAAAGAACTTTTGATGTGTCAAAAAGTTTAATCAGTCAGGGTGTGGATGTTCAGATTCTGACTGATCACTAGAACAAGCTGGGAAAACCGGTGAAATTTTTTATTTAAGTATTGTATTGCCCCCCAAAAGTTATACAAATCACCAATATACACTTATTACGGGAAATGCACATAGAGTGCCTTTTTCCCCGCACTTACTACTGCATCAAGGCTTCTCTTCCTGGATAAAATGGTGATGTCACTTCCTGGATAGCATGGTGATGTCACTTCCTGGATAACATAGTGATATAACTTCCTGGATAAAATGGTGATGTCACTTCCTGGATAACATGGTGATGTCACGACCCGACTCCCAGAGCTGTGCAGGCTGTGGCTGCTGGAGAGGATGATAGCAGAGGGATGCTCAGTGTCCCTCCAGTGCCCTGTGTCCCTCAGTGTCCCTCTGCCATCATCCTCTCCAGCAGCCACAGCCGCACAGCTCTGGGAGTCGGGTCGTGACATCACCATGTTATCCAGGAAGTGACATCACCATTTTATCCAGGAAGTGACATCACCATGTTTATCCAGGAAGTGACATCACCATGTTATCCAGGAAGTGACATCACCATGTTATCCAGGAAGTGACATCACCATGTTATCCACGAATTGAAGCCTTGATGCAATAGTAAGTGCAGGGAAAAAGCACTTTATAAGCATTTCCCATAATAAGTGTATATTGGGGATTTGTATAACATTTGGGCGGCAGTACAATACTTTAATAAAAATTTTCGCTGGACTTCTTCTTTAAACGCTTGCTCTCCCAGCCCTGTGCTACATGACTAGTGGACTCTTAATTTTTTGACAGGTGTCCTTGAATAATGTTGGCAACTATGTGTAAGTACCTGTTTATACTGTACGTCGTATAGATCAGGTAGATATGGGGTAGGGAACCTTTGCAAAACTACGACTCCCATCATGCCTGGACAGCCAAAGCTTTAGCTGGAGAGCCAAGGTTCCCTACCGCTGTAGTAGATACACAACGACATGGTATAAAGACGCCAGGTACAGTTTCTAATTTATTTCACTGTGTACAGAAATATTAATTTCTTTGGGAAATATCTAATCCCATCATAGACATTTCAGCTGTGAAGATTCTGATGGTGTTCCATCAATTATTTGCTGTATCTGTACGACTCTCCATTGATTTCTTTTGGGACGCATTAACCAGCCATTGTGTAAGTTATTATACATGGATTCTGCATATATGTTCTTACATCATAGTTACTGTACATAATCACTGAGCAGGCTAATGAGACTGTGCTGGCTGGATTTCATTGTATTTCTATGGGAATATATAGGGAGGGATGTTATCATAGGATTGCTAGGTTATGAAGAATTAAAGGGGGACTCTAGAGAATTTTTTATTTTTTTCAAATCAACTGTTCTCAGATTATACAGATTTATAAATTACTTTGATTTAAAAATCTTAAAAGGGGAACTATTAGCAGGTTAAACAAATCTAGTTCTCTATTGCTCCCAGGACGCTGAGGATGAAGGTGTGTCTCTTACCTTCATCTCTTACCTTCATCCTCGGCACACGCCTTCCACCTGTCACATTCTTACCGGGGCAAGATTTCTCCTTTAAATTTGTCTAACTTGCTGAAAATTCCCCTTCAAGTCTTCCAGCACTTATCAGCTGATGAATGTTCTGCAGGAAGTGGTGTATTCTTTCCAATCTGACACAGTGCTCTCTGCTGCCACCTCTGTCTATGTCAGGAACTGTCCGGAGTAGCAGCAAATTCCCATAGAAAACCTCTCCTGCTCTGAACCGTTCATAACATGGACAGAGGTGGCAGCAGAGAGCACTGTGTCAGACTGGAAAGAATACACCAATTCCTGCAGGACATACAGCAGCTGATAAGTACTGGAAGACTTGATTTTTTTTTTTTAAATAGCATTTTGTTCCTCTGGAGTACCCTTTTAATCACGGGCATTGTCTCCAGTACTCCTGTTAATTGGCAGATAACTTGCGTAGACACAATATTATAGTTTTATTTAAGGCCTGTTTGGTGTAGCAATCTGTACCCTGTATGCTATATATGAGGTGAATACAGATGGGATGGTACCACATAGGGCTTCATCCATCATTAGGCCCCGTCCTTACTTGCGCCATGTTGCAAGACGAGCAGTGGTCACTGATGATGTCACATTGGCTGGAAATTGAGATTTCATTTTACCCAACACTCACTGCCTAAGGGTATGTGCACACTACGGAATCCCGTCGGAAAAGGAGTCTGGCAGCTGCGCACGTCTCCGCCTGTGCCATAAGACCAAAATCTATGGGACTTCTCCAAGAAAATTGCATATATATATATATATATATATATATATATTGTATGATGGACTGTATAAGGGGGTGTTCTTCATATGGGGGTGCCCTTGCTGTGTTCCCCCAGTTATTATATATTGGTCAGTAACCTCTGATCTCACCCTTTGGCTGTATCTGTTACTGTGTGTATGGAGGTGTTCGCCCGTTTTATGTTTTTTATTTGATGATATTTTTTCCATGGTTGTCAACAGAGGAAAAGACCAGGTTGTAATTCTAAAAACCTGCAGCATCCACTAAAACCATGAAATGTACGAGTGTAGAGGGAACGTCATATATTCTCGTTCTCTTTTATCGCCCATGTAGGAGCTGTGATAGGTGTTCTTGACTGAAGTGATCTCTAACTTTTTCTATATATTATACTTGTATCCCATATACTGTATACACATCCATCAGCCATGACATCAAAACCACCTGCCCAATACTGAGCAGGTGCCTCTTCTGCTGCCCGCACAGTTCTGACCCCTCATGGACTCTTAAAGTGTCATTGTTGTTTAAAAAGTTTTCAGAAATCAATAGTACAGGCGATTTTAAGAAACTTTGCAATTGGGTTTATTAGCTGAAAAATGCATTTTTATCATGAAAAATCAGTTTGAAGCTCTCCCCCCTGTCTTCATTGTTCTCTTATGGAGAGGGGAGGGGTGGAGGGAGATGAGGCACCAATACAGGACAACAAAAAGTTAATTTAAAACTACATCACCGGACTATCTCCTCTGAAGTGAGAGTCTGACCTCTGAATACGGCTTTCACACAGCTCCCACTGTGTAATCCTTTGTTCTCTGCTCTCCGCTGCCGACTAATCTCCCTCCTCCCCCCTCCCCTCTCCATAGGTTACACAGGGCCCGACTGATGTGAAAGAGTCGAGATTTCGTGATAATGAGCAGTGAATGAGAGAGAGAAGGGGGGATCTGGGGAAAGTCTTTTTGAATGCAGATAATGGCAGATTTGCCTAATAAACCAAATTACATAGTTTTTAAAATCGCCTGGATTATTGATTTCTGAAAAAAATAAAAATAAAATGACAGTGACACTTTAAGGTGTCAATAATGAATAGACTTAACCATAAACCAAGCCCTGGGGTGAGCCCTGGGGTCTCTTAAGGCCCTGTTACACAGAGTGATAACCTGTCCAATCAGGCCGATTGCTCCATGTAATAAAGACAATGATCAGCTGAAGAATTGATCAGCGGCTGATCGTTGTCTCTTAACCTGCTGAACAATCAGACTGACAACTGTTGAATAAAATTTATACTTACCTGTCCATGCTTCCCGGTGTCTTCTGGGCTGCTGCCCGCTCCCACAGGGAACTTCAGAGCCGCTCTCTGAAGTGACAGGCCGCTCAGCCAATCACTGGCCGAGACAGGACAGCACTGCGGGCAGTGATTGGCTGAGCAGCCTATCATTTCAGAAAGGGGTTCTGAAGTCCCAGCAACAGTTGCAGGCAGAAGCCAGGAAGACAGCGGGAAGCTTGCAGAAGCATCGGGGAGCGTGGACAGGTAGGTAAAAATTTATTATTTTATTAAATGCAAAAGCTGTACGGACATCGCTAACGATATATACACACGAGTATATACAGCCCTTGCTGCATGATAGTTGAGCCGTGTAATGGCTCGGCAAGTGAGTGGCGGTCTAGCAGATTAGAGCTCGTTTATCTGTAGCTTTTGGTCTTTCTAGTCCCGCTCCCTCCCATCTCCCTCCTCAACCCTTTCCTCTTTGCATGGGCAGCATGTGATCTGATCTCTCAGTGAGCCACTAGTCTATCTTACAAACACAGGACAGAACTGGGCTGGGTTTTTTTTGTATCGGATTTGTTCTTCTAACACATCCTAAAGATAATTAATGGGATCTGGGGAATTTGGTGGACAAGTCAACACCTTGGGAGATAGTAACCACCACATACACCCCACAAGAACTGTCGTTCTGGAGATCCTCTGACCCAGTCATCTAGACCGCTAACTGGTCATTGCCAAGGAGATCCTTATGATTGTCAATTTTTTCTTATTTTTAGGCAGTTGTTTTACTAGTATGGATGATGAGTGTGCGCATATACATTGGGGGATATATATATATATATATATATATATATATATATATATATATATATATATATATACTGTATACTAAGTCACTGTATCAGTTTCAAGGTATCAGAGTGCTGATGTTTTTCTAGTTGACGCTTTGTGTCTTCGAATACAGTTGCTGGTATTACATGTTGAAATTGATTGTGCAGCTAACGTCACTTTTTATGATATTACACCGAGCTGTGTCCTTCAGATGTTTCATGGACACATAAGTTAATCTCTCTAATTCATTTATACATTCTCTCGACACACAATACAGTTGAAGGTCTGTAAAGGGCTTGACGTCTTATGACCCAAGGTTGTCTTAGATGCGTGTGAGCTAGAATGCTGATGAAGTCTGTAGACATTCATGTATATAACAGACATATAACCTTATGGGTGGCATATCGTAAAAATATTATAAAAACTACTATCCATGCACAGATCAGTGAATCAATTCAGTATGTGTCAAATTCTTTCTGATTTTGAAAATCCAGCGATTCTACAAATCCAAAACTTTTGAGATTAATTGCAGACAAATCTCTTAAAGCTGCAGAGCTGCAGAGAAGGGGTTAATACTATAGGGGGAGCTTCACAGATGGGTTAATACTATAGAATGACAGCATAGAGGGGGTTAATACTATGGGGGTTTAATACTCTGTGGACTGCACAGAGGGGTTAATATTATGGGGGAGAGCTGCACATACAATAGGGGTTAATACAGCTATCTGTGCCCCCTAAAGGGGGAGCTGCACAATGGCGGTTTACACTATGGATGAGCTGCACAGAGTGGGTAAATAATATAGGGGCTGAACAGAGGGTTTAATACCACTGCCTGTGTCCCCTAAAAGGGGAACCGCACAGAAGGGGTTATTACTATGGGAAGACTGCACAGTGAGGGTTAATATTATTATTATTTTATAAAGCGCCCTTAATTTAAAGGACAACTCCCGCGGGACCCCCCCCCAAAAAAAAAACACAGACACACACAGACACCATACTCACCATCCCTCCGGTAACGATCGCCACTCCATTCGCCCGCCGTCCGCCTCACCGTCACCGCCGTCCACCGTCCAGCGATGTCTCTGATTTCCGGGTCCTGGGGATGGAAAAGGCTGCCAGTGCGCTTGCGCACCGGCAGCCTTTTCATTGGCTGGAGCGCATCACATGGCTTCCAGCAACCTCAGCCAATCAGGGCTGACAAAGCTGGAAGCCATGTGATGCGCTCCAGCCAATGAAAAGGCTGCTGGTGCGCATGTGCACCAGCAGCCTTTTCCGTCCCATTCACTCTCTATGAAGACGCCGAGGAGGAAGAAGACCCGGACCGCCCCCCGGCTCTGACGTCGTCGTCACCAGATGCCGCCCGGGAGAAGAGGACCGTGACGATCGTAATAGGTAATGTATATATTCTTTAACTTCCGGGCGGGGGGGTCGGGGGTCCGAAAGTGGGGGAAGGGGGCCAGACCGGGTATTTAACCACATTACAAAGTTATATAACTTTGTAATGTGTGTTAAATAAGCTAAAAAAAAATTTCGTGGGAGTTGTCCTTTAAGAGCGCCATACAAGCGATAGGGGTAACAAACAGGAACATTACAAGATCAAAAACACATTACATGAAGGTAAATGTCAGACTAGGACATGAGGAGAGAGGACCCTGCCCGCGAGTAAGGATGAGGGAACCGTCAGACTTTTGGTCCGACGGCATCTTCGCTCAATTGCTATGCCTGCGATGCCTGCGATCCCGGGTGCATAGTTGCGCTCCCGGGAATCTGCGTCCGGGATCTTCCAGGGAATTCAAGATACATTCCATGTACCTTGAATTCCCTGGAAGATCCCGGACGCAGATTCCCGGGAGCGCAACTATGCACCCGGGATCGCAGGCATTGCACTGGAGTGAGTGGCTTTCGGACCGAAACTCCCAAAGTTCCGCTCATCTCTACCCACGAGGGCTTACACTTTATTAGGGGAGCTGCACATAGAGGGTTAATACCATTAGGGGAATGCACAGCCAGGCTGATTGCTATACAGGGCTGCACAGAGGAAATAATAATGGAGGACCAACCAGAGTGGGATAATACTATAGGAGAGCTGCACAGAAGGGGTTAATACCGTAGAAATTCTGTACAGAGGGGCTGCGGGCTGCTGCTCTGCTATCATACGTAGCTGTATTATACGAAGCTGCTCACCATTCCCACGGGAATTTATAGGCTCCTGTACTGTGTCAGAGCCCTCCTGCAATGTAATACAGGTGCATGTGCTGTGTGCAGGGACTTTAAGGCAAAGTGGGCAAGGCATGGTATTGCATTATATAGGAGGCAGTGTATACTGTAGGTCATGTACACTTGTGTATGGGTATGTATAGTGTAAAGTTATGTTGTGGTATAAGGTTTGTATTATATGGGGGCATGTAGATTAACTGTATCTGTGTGCATTGCATACACATGGGGGGAGCACATACAGACATTGGGCAGTGCACTGGATAGTAACATGATATGCCTTATAAATTCATATATTGTACATACCACTATCTAGTCTAGGCAAAGGTTAGACTATTGACCATGTATGTATAGTTTAGAGTTATAGGATATGTTAAAAGGCAATGATCAGTCAACTGATCGTTGTCTTGAAGCATATTTTTAAAGAACGTTCAGCATAGCGATAGTCTGCTTACCACTGCTACGTCAATCCGACAATCTTTAGATACTCTGTGTGAACAGCCTCTTAGCCTTAGTCAGCAGTAAGACGAGGATGGACTGTGGCTGCTGGCATTGATCACTGTGTGGGAAAAGAGTGATTGTAATATGGCAGGTCACCCTCAACCATAATTTTTGTCTGGGGCCTCCACCAACCTTAATCCAGCCCAATATGCTGCTTGGTGTTGCTGGTAGAGATATTCCTCTGTAATACATTCAGTTTAGCCTCTGCTGTAAAAGATTCCCAGAGACTCGGAGATCTGAGGTCTAGTGTCCTGAGGTACATTTTTACAGTTATGTTGTGGCACAGTCCTACATGAAGGACTTATGAAAAAAGATAGGTGTGAGTGTTGCAAGAGAGTCCTGCAGGACTGTTACCTCTTCTGACTTGCCAAATTTTTCCTGTCTTCATTAGGATTATATACTTGAAATAGAGACAGGTGCTTGAAGTAGAACTTCCCTCTCAGCATGAAATGTAGTCTTGGATAAAAGTCCCTGACTAGAGATGAGTAACTTGCTGAACGTTCCGGTTCTCATGAACCCTAATGATTGGCATTTGAATCTTGCTGCCTAGAGAAAGTGGATGAGCCACAGGCTGTATCTAGAAATGAGTGAAGCAAATACGGCAAATAAAAATTTGCTGGAAATCACGTTGTCAATTCGCTTTGTTCTGCAAATTAAATTCACGCTGAATTGTTAGGAAAATTTGCAAAAAAAAAGGTGGCCGCACATACTGTCTGGAGCATCGCTGGATGGGAGAAAGCGCCCGTCCAATCAGCTGCAGGCCCCTCTGTGATGTCAGCACCTCCCCGTCTATATAAGGAGTAGAGAGCAGGATGGCAGCAGACAGAGCAGAGCAGGGAGAGACTAACAGAGCGATACGGGGATAGAGAGCAGAGGAATGTAGTGACTGGCTGATTGACTTCTTTTTTTTTTTTAATTGTGATTTTCCAATTTTTTACACTTTTACAACAACATGCTGTAACAAATTCCCCCTTCTGTAATAGTCCCAGTATTGTAGCTACTAAAGTTTTGGCTGTTTTAATGAAATTTTTTCGAGAATCTTAACGAGTTTGACCAAAAATTCGCAAAGCTCGTGAAACAAATTTCTGGCTGCTTCGCCCATCTCTAGTTGTATCCGTGTTCCAGGCAGCGGGATTCAAATGTTGATCATTCAGAATTGTACAAATCCGAACTTCCAGCAAGTTCGCTCATCTCTATTTCTGACTTCAGACAATGTCATGATTCGGTAGGCAGAGAAGGCAGCTGCGTAAGGTGTCGAGAAATTCGAGAAAACGAGACACTCTTCTATTTACAGAGCAAAGCCAAATGTGGAGTTTATTAGAGAGTTATCTGACAACTGCCAGGGTAAAAGGATTGCAGTGAAGAAAAAAAGACTAGTCAGGTCCTGGCACCACATGAAGTGCGGAGCGGCAATGATCCCGCTGCCTCCGTACAGAGTCTGTGCACATCGCTCTGCTGCGGGTTACCAGTTCTCATTTCGGCACAGTGTTTGCCCTATTTCTGCTTTTAATCTAATTCTACTCCGTAAAGCTCTCCTATGGGACGTAAATAACCGAGCTCCTAAAGCTGCCAGCTATTCAACGTTACTTTTCCGGTTAAATACGAGGACGATGGGGAATTCATGGGCATTTCACGTATTTTTAAAAACAAATCCCAGTGGTTAACAGATGTTCTTGTTTCTTACGTACAATACACCGAGCGGGAGAATCGAGATTATTGATTGCACGGCGGCCGCTATGGAGCAGATACACAGCCGCCGCTTCTCAATTTATTTCCTGAGCCATCGCCAGGCACAGTATTAATGGTGGAAGTATAGTGTGACTTGGCAGCAGGAAGCAGCGGCATTTCCACTGATAGATCACTCCTCGAAATGAAGAGTCATTATTGCCCCATTAATCAACCCTAACAGCATCCCAGGAACTCATTACCATGGGAGGACTTCCAACATGGCGCACCGAGCCACCGGATCATGTAAGGGATTCTGAGAACATAGGGTTAGCTATTGATTAGCATTATCTATTATACGACTCCTCTATCCAGGATCAGATGGGTGCTGGGTCATCTGGGGAATCTCAGCTAGTCGTATAAGAGAGCTGATGGCCAAATGTTATTTCTCTAGATTCCCTCCATATACACTTGGCTCCGCTGGAGGGGTACCTCCCAAAAGCAGGGGGATCAAACCGTTAAAGGGGTTGTCCAGCGAAAATCTTTTTCTTTCAAATCAACTGATATCAGAAAGTTATATATGTTCTAAAGCCCCCGGCCCCGATTCAGCCATAGGCTATGTTCACACTGCCATCGGCAACAACGGCCGTACTTTGTACGCGTGGAGTAGCCTCATGTTCTTCTATGAGATCCCGGCCGGAGTGTATACACATAGTATACGCTCTATCCGGGATCCTTTGCGGCGCTGCAAAGAACTGATATGTCAGTTTTCTGCGGCCGCAATTCAGTGAATTGCGGCCTTAGGAAACCCTGTCAGTTCACACAATGAAGCGAGCGGTTCCGGACGCTTGCTTCATTGTGTGCTATGAGAGTTCTAATGCGGGTGCGCATCAGGACACTGCGAATGAAGTACCGGCCGGGATGATCTTTGCAGAGTCACAAAACAGCTGGTCTCTTACGCCATGTGAACATGGCCATATACTGTATAACTACCTTAAAAAAGACAAAAACAACAGTCTTCTAGACATTTTTAATATAGACCAAAGTTCTGACTCCATAATAGACCCAGACTCGGACAGAGGTGGCAGTAGAGAGCACTGTGTCGGACTGGAAATAATACACCACTTCCTGCAGGACATATAGCAGCTGATAAGTACTGGAAGACTGGAGATTTTTAAATAGAATATTGTCTGAAACCAGTTGATTTAAAAAAGGTTTTCGCCGGAGTACCCCTTTAATGGCCACACGTTTGAATAAAGAATTACATAACTCTCATGTAGTAAGGTAACCTAGTCATGGGTCCATATACCCAACATGATATATAAACGGAGGTGAGACAATCCGTGTAATCTATCCTGCATGCAGAGGGTGAACTTTCCACGGACCCTTTCCATAATTCTCTTTTTCTGATTTTCTTATTATTTTGCCCTATTTTGCCTTTAAAGCGGCAGACATAGCTGGCAGCGGCTCATATACCACTGGAGCTTCTACTATGATTATTACATGATATTTTGGTGACAAACCGCGCTGCCCTGAAAAATGCAATTTCACGGCCAAATGCACTTAATTCCGTTACGTGAAATATCTGTTACTTACACCTCTCATAGGCGAGGAGAAGCCGCATGAATATTCCAGATGATACATACTGTCCGTGGTGACGGAATTAATGTCTCTACATTCCCTTTGCGGAATACAGATATAGATGTTATGTCTTTGCCCTATGTTAGTGTCATAGTAATACTGTGCGTGCGGCCGTACTGTACATAGTCACATTATTCACCAGAAAGTAAATCTGCCCATTACTGACAAGTCATGAAACAATCTGCTCAGCCAGCTATGAACCAATATCCCTGGTTTTCGTAGACCCGACCCTTCCTTGCCGTTCTGGTGCAATGCTTAAAGTGTCACTGTCGTACTTTTTTTTTTTTTTCCAGAAATCAATAGTCCAGGCGATTTTAAGAAACTTTGTAATTGGGTTTATTACGCAAATATGTCATTATCTGCATTCACAAAGACTTTCCCCAGGTCCCCCCCCCCTCCTCTCTCTCTCATCCACTGCTCATTATCAGGAAATCTCGACTCTTTTACATCAGACGAGCCCTGTCTGTTCTATGGAGAGGGGAGGAGGGAGATTTTTCGGCTAATAAACCCAATTACAACGTTTCATAAAATCACCTGTACTATTGATTTCTGCAAAAAAACGTTAACATCATAGTGTACGACACCATGTAAGCGTCAAGTTCTTTGTGGGCCACTGCTGCCACTTGCCTCCTCTCTCCTGCCCGCAGGGTTGTCATTGTTGCCGCAGTGGCCCACCAAAACTTGTGGCCCATACAGCCAGGGCAAATAACATGGTAACTAATGTAACACAATGGAAGACAATAGAAAACACACATAGGAAATCTATTTGGGGAGTTTTGTGACAGGATGAAATAATAAGTTACATGAATTGATTATAACATTGATATATTTTTTATATGATATGATTGATATAATTAGAAAATTGATTTTTAAAATATAAAATTATATTTCATACCCTAATAGCCCAATATTAAAAAGTAGGCATAAAAATAGTAATATAAAACAAAATTTAACATATTGAAATTAAACTTAAAAATAAAAACTTCAATAAAAAAAAATAAGAAAAAGAAAATAACTTAAAGGAGTTGTTCACCAATTTTATTTTATTTAACCCCTTAAGGTCAAAGCCAATTTTCGTTTTTGCACTTTTGCTTTTTCCATTTTATGTTTAAAAGTCCACAGCGCTTGCATTTTTTCACCGAGAGACTTATATGAGCGCTTATTTTTTGCGAAACCAATTGTACTTTGTAATGACAGGCATTATTTTTCCATAAAATATGCTGCGAAACCGGAAAAAAATCATTTGCGCTGTCAAATTGAAAACAAAAACGAATTTGTTTTGATTTCGGGGAGTTTTGCATTTACGCCGTCCGTCCTATGGTAAAACTGACTTGTTATGCATGTTCCTCAAGTCGTTACGATTACAACGATATATAACATGTATAACTTATATTGTATCTGATGGCTTTTAAAAAAATCAAAACATTGTTAACAAATACACGTTCCTTAAAATCGCTCCATTCCCAGGCTTATAGCGCTTTTATCCTTTGGTCCATGGAGCTGTGTGAGGTGTCAGTTTTTGCGCCATGATGTGATCTTTCTATCGGTACCTTGATTGCGCATATACGACTTTTTGATCACTTTTTATTACAATTTTTCTGGATTTGATGCGACCAAAAATGCGCAATTTTGCACTTTGGAACTTTTTTGCGCTGATGCCGTTTATCGTGCGAGATCAGGAATGTGATTAATTAATAGTTCAGGCGATTACGTGTGCGGTGATACTAAATATGTTTATTTATTTGTTTATTTATTAATTTATAATTATAAAATGGGAAAAGGGGGGTGATTTGGACTTTTATTAGGGGAGGGGATTTTTTATTAATAAAAACACTTTTTTACTTTTTTTTTTACTGTAACTAGAAGCCCCCCTGGGGGGCTTGTATATACATAGCACTGATCTCTCATAGAGATTAATGCTGTGTATATACACAGCAAAGATCCATTAGATTGGTCATAGATTGCTATGGCCTGCTGCAGGCCACAGCAATCTATTGCCGAGCCGGGATCAGCGTCATTCCGACGCTGAGACCCGGGCCGACCAGAAGAACGGATCTCCCCCCCCGCGATCGCATCGCGGGGGGGAGATCCGTCCCACTAGACACCAGGGATGTGATGTCTGAAGCCCTTCAATGCAGCTGTCAGGTTTGACAGCTGCATTGAAGTGCTTAATTAGCCGGCGCGGCAACGGGACCCGCGCCGGCTAACAGAGGCACTGCCCGGCTGCACGTGTCAGCCGGGATCAGCGCCGTTCAGAGCGGGGTCCCGGCGGGACCCCGCTCTGAACACCCCCCGCGGCGCCATGACGTATCAGATACGTCATGGGTCGCTAAGGGGTTAAACAACTGGTGCCAGATGTGTCTTCCAGTATTTATCAGCTGCTGTATGTCCTGCAGAAAGTGGTGTATTCTTTCCAGTCTGACACAGTGCTCTCTGCTGCCACCTCTGTCCATGTCAGGAACTGTCCAGAGCAGCAGCAAATCCCCATAGAAAGCCTCTCCTGCTCTCAAACCTGGAGAGAATACACCACTTCCTGCAGGACATACAGAAGCTGATAAGTACTGGAAAACTGGAGATTTTTTTTTTTAATAGAAGTAAATTACAAATCTCTGGCACTTTGATTTGAAAGATTTTTATTTATTTATTTATTTATTTATTTATTTATTTATTTTGCTGAACTACCCCCTTAAAACATTAAAATAAAATAAAAAAATGAAATAAAAAAGAAAAATTATATCATTTTAAAGGTTAAAACAAAATGTAAATAAATAAATAAATTCAAATGTAATAAAAATAAATACAAAATAAATAATTTTAGAAAAAAGTTGTGTAAAGCTGTGTAACAGGCAGTTTATAATCATCTTGTGAATACAAGGACAGTCCATGTATCCTCTATGAGCCACAGTAGACACTAAAAAGCATTGGCTCTCAGTCTGCCAACATACTAGGCTGCATTCACACTACCAGAAGAGGAGCCTCCTTTGAATTTTTTAGATTTGACAGGAAGAATAGCACAGCACGCACAGCTATTTTCCTTATCAAAATGACAGCTAAAATCCATCGGACCCCATAATAAGTCAGTGGGGTCAGACAGCTGCTGTTGGTGTCCACCATTTGGTAAGTCCAGCACTGCTGTCATACAGTAGTCATGGTGTGATGTCACTAAATCCTAACATACCCAGGATTTTAAATGATTGACCATATGTAATACCATATTTCACCTGTAGTGGCCACTGTAGGCAACAAGAACAGCTAACAGCAACATTCCCCAGCACAATCAGTCGATCACAGGGTTTGAGAGCCAAACTAGGTAAATTTTAACTTTAAATTTAGGGTTAACAAGATTTTGCTTCCAAATACGGTTCCTGAACTCAGTGTGTGATCTATTCATTTTATATTGCAGTGTATTTCCAGTCTATAATGATATCATTCACTGCGTATTTTGCGTCTAGCCTGTGATTAATCATAAGTGAATGGTATTAGAACTCACATGTTGTCTGTAGGTAGAGCAGGTTCTGCTGCCGTAAGCCGAATCATCGGGGGATTCTCAAGATTAAAAACTGGCTTATGGCTGTTTGAGTGAAGAACACTGCAGGGATGGGTGAGATTAAGCTGGGAACAAGGAAAAGACTGGAAACTAGAAATGAAAACACAATGAACAAAAAAATTCACAATAAGAAATCATACAAATGAATTAATATTGGATAAACACAGATGCTTTCTGCCAAAAACAGCGCCATGCCTGTGCTCAGGTTGTGTGTGGTATTACAGCTAGGCTTCGTTCACCTTAAAGGGGTACTTTGATATAAAAAAAATTCTTCCAAATCAACTGGCTTCAGAAAGTAATCTAGGTTTGTAATTTACTTCTAATTAAAAATCTCCAGTCTTCCAGTACTTATCAGCTGCTGTATGTCCTGCAGGAAGTGGTGTATTCTTTCCAGTCTGACACAGTGCTCTCTGCTGCCACCTCTGTCCATGTCAGGAACTGTCCAGAGCTGGAAAGGTTTTCTATGGGGATTTGATGCTGCTCTGGACAGTTCCTGACATGGACAAAGATGGCAGCAGAGAGCACTGTGTCAGACTGGAGAGAATACACTACTTCCTGCAGGACAAACAGCAGTTGATAAGTACTGGAAGACTTGAGATTTTTTAAATAAAAGTAAATTACAAATCTAGATAACTTTCTAAAACCACTTGGTTTGAAGGAAAAAAAAAGATTTTCACCAGAGTGCTTCAATCAAACTACATGGCAATTTCACACACAAACTGAAGAGAGTCTATCCAAACCTGAGCATGCGTCATTTGGTTAGTGGTGGCTGCAGAGGATGAATGTCGCCCAAGGAGTTGGATGTAGCAGCGAGGAGTAGGTACTGTGATTGGCCAGACAACTAAGGGAAAGAAGGTACCTGTGTGTGCACTACTATACCATATCCTGTGCATCTGTGATGGGATTAACCCTTAATGATGATTAATTTTTTTATGTATATTGGAAGAGATTTATCAAACATGGTGTAAAGTGAAACTGGCTCAGTTGCCCCTAGCAACCAATCAGATTCCACCTTTCATTCCTCACAGACTCTTTGGAAAATGAAAGCTGGAATCTGATTGGTTGCTAGGGGCAATTGAGCCAGTTTCACTTTACACCATGTTTGATAAATCTCCCCCGTTGTATTTATTCAGAATTTGTTTGTAGCCATCACTGATATATGTTTCATAATGCATTAAGGAGATCATTTCCACCATTTTCACTCGGATTTACAGAATCCTATGTTGGTAGGAGATTTAGTTGCCATAATCTCTATGATACTATGGGCACTGCTAAAAGTCAGTAATAGGACTATCCAAAGGGGCCTAGAAGAAGTCACCAATGGCAGCATGCAGCGCACACCTCATATACCCAGGGTCCCATCTCCATCTAGAGGTCCCGGCTGCCATTAGAAGCTACAGGGTCTCTCAGTAACTTCTCCTGATGAAGACTGTGCCGTATTAAGGGATGATTCCATGTGGAACGAAGGTAATAATTTCCCCTATAGCGTTGCAGTGTTCATTTTACACGCATACATTTACATAATGAGCGACTTCATTTGTTTTGCCGCATCTTTATACTTGAATTTTGTCATGGAACATAAGGAAATCAGAAAGATGTTCTATTATAGAGACGCGCCATTTCAGCCATGTAATTAGGATATAATACAATCCCCATGCAGTGGACCAGACGACAAGACAATGGCTCCGGGTATACACATAAATAAGGCGTATGGGATAACCCTGTACATCCATGGTATGGTATGTTTATGGTATATACCTTGTCATTTTGATGGGTGGGGGATTGAACCCAGAAACCCTCTGAGATGGAGAGGTGGAAGGCAAAGAAAACAAAACAAGACGGCATTTCTCCTGCTCCTCTGGCTGTGACACCAATAATCACATTGCTAAAGGTCCCAATAAAGATGTATACGTGCTGGGAAACTGGGAGAAGTTTCCAGGACTCCATCCAGCTTTTCCAGGCACCCAGGGAGGAGCGGCACAGAGATCAAAGGAAACCGACTAACAAGCCAATGGCCGAGTCTAGCGGAGCTTTGCTGGTACTGTAAATTCACTCATCTCTAGGTACAGTGAGTTAAAGGGGAACTCCGCCCACCCCATAAAAAAATTAAATGCACAAAAAAAGCATTTAGGTGCCGATCCCTGGCCGATTGTTTGACACTTTTCCTACTTGTCTACCCTGCTCCCAGCACCAGATTCAAACTTTTATAAAGATTGCCAGTTTTATATAATTGTGCTAGGAAACTACATCTCCCAGCATACATTGTTTCTCCAAACCAACTGACTTCCGGGGACCCACCCCTGTAGTATCTGCCCACCACTGGCCTCATCTGCTTTTATTTTGCACAGTAAACACATTATCTATCTATCTATCTATCTATCTATCTATCTATCTATCTATCTATCTATCTATCTATCTACATAGGTAGATTACAGAAAGAGAGATAAAACAACAGTGTCTCCTTTCCCCTATACTACTCAGGAGAGGCTGTTGTTTCCCACCCTTGGCCAGGTGATCACTGTGTGATGTCAGTGGTGGGCGGGGTTACAGATAAGGTGTTACAGCTTGCCTGGCAACAGAAGAGACAGAGATTATGTGACCTCTGTCTCAGAAGGGAGGGGGAGGGCAGATGAGTGGAGACAGAGAAGAGCAGAAAGTGAGGATTTTCAGCAGCTTCAGGGTGTGAGTCAGGATGTGCTGCAGACAAGCGGCCTGATTCATGTAATAGAAACTACCACTAAAAACTACCCTAGTCCTGACATACCCTGTGGATATACCATACATGCCCCGGATGGGAATAACCCTTTAAAACCAGAATTCCAACGTATTTTCCTCTGTTAATCGCAGGCTACACATTGTAAGAGTACCTCATAGAAGAATCACAGATTTCTTTTTCTTACAAGGTTCTGTGATGAGAAACAAAGGACATGGCGGAGAGGATGTGAGACATAAAGAAGGATTCCAGCCATGAAGGGAAGCGGCTCCTCTCGGCTACAGAGAAGTGCGGATTGTAGGCCTCAGGAGGTGGCCGCCTTCTTATCACCACTCTCCTTCCCATTCATTAGGCTTAGAGCGTCCTCCTCGGCCTGATGATCACTAAGCCGATGTAGTCAATAGGCAGAAGGAAGTAGGAGCCTCTTGTTGCTGAATTAAACATCACGGAAAACAAAGTGTCAGATGAGAACACTTCTTACCGACATCCGGAATTGTAACTACAATACCTGGAAGGAAATACAGCATGTCATTTGGCATGGTTTGCAGTTATTAAAGGGGTACTCCGGGTGAAAATCTTTTACTTTCAAAGGAACTGGTGTCAGAAAGTTATGTAAGTTTGGGATTTAAAAATCTCCAGACTTCCAGTACTTATCAGCTGCTGTAAGTCCTGCAGGAAGTGGTGTATTCTTTCTTTTGACACAGTGCTCTCTGATGCCATCTCTGTCCAGAGCAGGAGAGGGTTTTTTTTTTTTAATGGGGGTTTGCTGCTGCTCTGGACAGTTCCTGACATGGACAGAGGTGGCAGTAGAGATCACTGTGTCTTAATGGAAAGTATACACAACTTCCTGCTGGACATACAGCAGCTGATAAGTACTGAAATACTTGAGATTTTTAAATGACAATTTTATATAACTTTCTGGCACCGGTTGATTAGAAAGAAATGTATTTTTGTCAGAGTACCTCTTTAGGTGGATTGTATGAGATTAGAAAGTACATGACTAAAACACAGCACCACCCCTGTTCTCAGGTTGTGTGGGGTATTGCAGCTCAGGTCTGTTCATTTGAATAAAGCTGAGCTGTAATACCAGACACTGCCAGTTGACAGTGTCTAAGACCTATTTAGAAAGTTAATACTTAGGCTATGTTCACATGCTGTACAAACATCGGCTGTCCTGTTGTGAATGCTTGTTGTTTAATGCTACCCATGGCTGTAGCATCAAACAATGGCTGTTCACGGCGGAATGGCCGTTGTTGTTATGAACATAGCCTCAGATGGTATTGATCCTGTGTGTTGTAGTGTAGACGGCCATGGTTAAGCTGCGGTGCGCTGTCAGTTTGCCAGCCTGTCTATTCTATGCCGTCTTTCTGGCGCACACATACATTGTGTAGGATGTCAGTGGTATAAAGTAGGATACAACACTCCAGCTATGAAGGTGGAGCAGCTGAGACGGCGGCTGTCACGGCTGGGGATGTCAAAATACAGAGAGTTCTCCCTAAAACATCCAAACTTTCTTCAGAACTGTCAAGACTGGAAGCATTGATCTAGCGTCTGGCACGGCATCGGCTCTCCGCTTTGATCTGTGCCAAGAAGAGAAGGAAAACTTACTGAAAGCGTCTCATGTAGTTATTTGTTCTTTATTCTTGTTGTTTTCTTCCTAACCACATAAAATAGACATAATAAACAGCAGATCACTTTAAAGGGGTACTCTGGAGAAAAAAGTTCTTCTCTGGACAGTTCTATTCTGTCAATATGTTTTTTTAGGCAAGTAGGGATGAGCAAATTTTCTTTTTACATGGAAACAAAAACACCCCCCACACCCCACATTGAACATTTTATTAAAAAAGAAAAACACACTTGTCACATAGTCCACAAAATATAAAGTAGTCCTCAGGATACCGAATTCTGGAAAACAAAAAAGGAGACACACACACACACAAAAAGGCAAAAGCAGAACACTTTGTCAGGTGTTCTGCTCCTTATGGTATGCAGCATCTGTACAGACAGCGGCTTACAGTCTAGCACCAAAGAGGTTAATTAGGGATGCTTTACAGCCGCACTTAACTCTGTCCACCTCAGCAAGGAAGGGGTTAATTTACTTAACCCTCTTCCTTGCTGGGTTGGCCACAGTGAGCACAGCACAGTTAATAGGGTACTGTCTGGCCCCCAGGGGGTTAAGTGGGAATGCTATGGATCCTCACTTAACCCCCTTGAGGTCATACTGTTTAGTCTGGCGCCCAAGGGGTTAAGTGGGGATATTTTGCGTCCCCATTTAGCCCCCCCCCCCCCCCCCGAGGGCCAGAGTCTTCCCAAAATGCTGTGTTGGGCTCACTGTGCCCACCCCATCTTCTTCATTCTGCCAATCAGTGGCTGAGGCGGAACTCCAGGAGTCTCTGCTCAGCCAGTCAGCAGCTGCTGTGTTGTCCTGCTACAGCTGCTGATTGGCTGATTGATTGCAGAATGAAGAAGGTAGAACCACACACCGGGAGGCTAATTCCCCCCCCCCCCCCCCCCCCCCCCCAACAGAGCACAGTCTGGCCCCCAAAGGACGAACTTAACACCCTGGTTCCCTATTGATTTCGATGGGGACCGGGTTCAGGTTCAATCCAGGTTCCGAAACCAATTTTTCAAGCTTGGCTAAATCCGGCAAACAGCCTCCCTAATTGGAAACAGTATTCCAGATGGTCTCGCTAGAGCTCTATACAGCAAGATCACAATCTCCCTCTTCTTACTGGTTATATCTCTAGCTATACAGCCCAGAATACCATTATATATACAGCCCAACATACCAATATAAATATATATATATATATATATATATATATATACAGCCCAGCATACCATTATATATATATATACAGCCCAGCATACCATTATTATATATATATATATATACAGCCCAGCATACCTTTATATATATATATATATATATATATATACACACAGCCCAGCAAAGCATTATATATATATATATATACACAGCCCAGCATACCAATATATATATATATATATATATATATATATATATATGCACAAGCCAAAAAGACAGAAATGGCTGCACATCGCACCCATGGCTGACACGAATGCTTATTCAGCTACATTTAAAACCCACATCAGAAGTTAGTATATAATTTGGCCAAACCATATTGCCTCATGTACCACGTGCAGGTCTTCTGATACACATGAGTCCCTAACCAAAAAACATCACTGTGCCGGTCAGCGACTACAATCCCCGCAAAACGTGCGCAAGCAGAGAAGGGGGGCCACGGAATGGCCCTGCAACCCCATTGTCACAGGACCAGACCCTAAAGGGCCCCCCCGAACCCCGCAGGCGCCACCGGCGGAAAAAGTGGACGCCAAGCAACACAAGTGTGAACAAGCTCTTACCTCTCTCCATTCCTCTGCAGGTAGAATACATATATATTAGGGATAGTCCGAACCGAGTTCGGTTCGGGTTTGTACGAACCCGAACCCTCAGCATGATTCCCGCTGTCTGCCCGCTCCGTGCAGCGGGCTGATCCAGCAGGAGGACCGCCTGGAAAACTGGGATACAGCCATATCCATAGGCTGTATCCCAGTTTTGCAGGCGGTCCTCCCGCTGTATCCGCCCGCTCCACGGAGCAGGCAGACAGCGGGAATCTGCTGCCGAGCTTTTGGGTTCATACGAACCCGAACCTCGGCAGGTTTGGACCATCTCTGATATATATATATATACAGCCCAGCATACCATTATATATATATATATATATATATATATACAGCCCAGCATACCATTAAACATATATATATATATACAGCCCAGCATACCATTATAAATACAGCCCAGTGTACCATTATATATACAGCCCAGTGTGCCATTATATATATACAGCCCAGTGTGTATATATATATATATATATATATATATATATATATATATATATATATATACAGCCGAGCCCAGATATTTCATGGTAAGCAGAGATAATAAGCTGTTGACGTGTAGAGGAGAGAATGAGGTTACTATGATTGGGTGGGGTATACCAGAGGACAAGTGCAGCATGGGAGAAGTGTAGGACACATAAGGAAGGACATTAGTGAGTACGAGTCTAGACAAGATATTTAGAAGGTCACAGACTTGTGGATGATGGGAAAATTAACTCTGAATTATATTCTAATAAATAAAGTATAGGCAGTCGGTGCAGAGACTGGGATATAGCAGAAGAAATAGTGCAGTATATGGGAAGGTCAACATTGCTGCAGTCTTCATGATGAATTGGAAGGGTTATTCTAATGTCAAGAAGCGATGAGACCCTGGATTGCTTTTCAGTTTGTCAGTAAGGAATGGTATATAGCGGTATATACCCTCAAAAGGAATTATAGAAAACCCACAAAGATTCCCGGAGAACACAAAACCCTTTAAGGACCGAGCCAATTTGCTGTGAAACAAAAAAAAAAAATTATTTGCACAGTAAAATTGATCATTTTTATGCTGTTTGCCTTATGGTAAAACGTGATCTATGTTCCTCAAGTACAGTTAAAATCATAGGCGATTTATATAACGTTCATTTTATCTGACGCGTTTAAAAAAAATGTAACCTATTTTTATAAAAAAAATAAATAAATGTGTTCGATAAAAGTGCTCGATAACCATCCTTATAACGCTTTATTTATTCCTCTTTGGGGCTGTGTGTCATTTTTTGTGCCGCCCACGATCTGTACTTTATATCGGTATCTTCCTTCCGTACATGCGACTTTTTGATCACTTTTTATTAAAATATTTCTGGAGGTGATGTGACCACAAATTAGCAATTTTGTGATTTGCCGGGTTTTAGCACTTACACCATTTACTACATGATAATTCCATTGTTCCGGCGATTCTGCATGCAGTGATAGCAAATATGTTAAAAAAAAAAAATATATATATATATATATTAATTATTATTATTATTATTTATTTATTTATTTTTAAGTAAGGAAATAGGGAGGGGGGTGATTTCAATTTTAATTATGGCATAGGTTTTTTTTCTAAGAAAAAACTTTTTTTTTTTTTTTTTTTTTACAATGTGTAGTCCATGCTAGAGGACTTCTATAAGCAGTACAATGATTGCTCATAGAGATAATTGCAGTACATGTGTACTGCATTGATATATGAGGCCCGGACTGGTAAATATTACTGATTGGCTTTCTACTATTGCATTGCAGGAGGCCAATCTCCCCATTAGACCACTGGGGAAGGCTCCTGGATTCTAGGACACTGGCTATGCGTCTATGAGATTGGGAAGAGAGATCAGGATGCAACCTCTGTAGAAAGGTCATGTCCTGGAACAATAGATCCGTCTTGTTAATTTTGGGAAATTTTGAAAAACATTTCTCCTTATCAAAAAATAGTTGGAAACTCAGGACCATCTGATCTAATGATATCATTGTTGTTAATGGGTCTGTGCATTATCATATACCCCATTAGGGAGTTGAGTGATTTATTCAGGATCCTCATCTCTTGGTCACACAATTATAAAGAGCTTCTCTCCCTCTGGAGGACCTGAGCACTGAGCGCTGTGTAATGCCTCATTTGACCTGTGGTGGCACTGCAGGCAAACTAAACACTTACTGCTAGTTTTTCCCACAATCTATACAGCCCAGCACTGATACAGTCAGTCATCTACTTATTGTACAAGTAACAAGTAGGGATTGTCCAGTGTAGAGAAGCCCATTAATAGACCACAAGTCAAAACTGTTCACAACTAAAGACTAGTGATGAGCGAATACTGTTCGATCGAATAGTGAGATCTTCGAATATTCGGTATTCGTGCGAATATCCCGCAAATATTCAATACATATTCGATAAGCGTTCATATCCCCCAGCTTCCGGTTTCACCCTCCAAATGGTCAAATAGATGTTTTTCACTAATCGAATACTTGTTCCCATAGACTTTAATGGGATCGAATATTCGATCGAATATTCGAATATTCGTGGGATATTTGTACGAACATCGAATATTCGAATATCTCACTATTCGCTCATCACTACTAAAGACATTGTAAACTGCAACATCAAGTCAACCTGGGCCACAAGCTCTACAGGTTTGTCTACAGGTTTATTCGGCCGACAGCTTTCTCTTCTGATCCTTCCCGACACTTGAACATTTGGCTTGGATGAACATTGATGTGTTCTCAGTGGGGTAGAAGAATAGGACAGGGGTCCTCAACTGGCGGACCGCGGTCCGAACCCGGACCGCGGAGGCCAGCTGTCCGGACCCCTGGTCAGACCTCCTAACCGCCCCGGATCCGGTCCGTCCCGGGGCGGTTAGGAGGTCCCGCTCCCCACCGCACTGCCTCCCGCCCCATAGGCGTACTGTCCTTAGATGTCAGTACGCCTGTGGGGCTGGGGGCAGTGTCGGTCCGGCCCCCGGCTGATACGCGCTCTCTGGGGATGTCCCGGGGATTCCCTAGCAGAGCGCGCACCACAGACCTCAGTGTACGCTGCCGGCCTGTCTTTCCCGGAAGTGCAGGCCGGCGGCGTACGCTGAGGTCACTGATGCGCGCTCTGCTGGGGAATCCCCGGGACATCCATACAGAGCGTATCAGCCGGGGGCCGGACCGACGGGAAGAGAAGAAGACAGCCGCAGCGGGGAACGAGGTGCTAGGTGAGTTATTTTTGTTATTTTTTTTTTTCTGTCTGGGGGGCATCTACAAGGGGAGAGCGCACAGGTGGACTATATACTACAGGGGGAAAGCACAAGGGGGGCTATATACTACAGGGGGAAAGCACAAGGGGGGCTATATACTACTGGGAGGGACCTCACAGGGGGCTATATACTACTGGGGGGAGAGCACAGGGGCGCTATATACTACTGGGGGGAGCTTACAGGGGGCTATATACTACAGGGGGACAGCGCACGGGGGGGCTATATACTACAGGGGGAGCTCACAGAGGGCTATATACTACAGGGGGGAGCTCACAGGGGGGCTATATACTACTTGGGGGGAGCTCACGGGGGCTATATACTACTGGGGGGAGCTCACAGGGGGCTATATACTACAGGGGGAGAGCACAGGGGGGCTATATACTACTGGGGGGAGCTCACAGGGGGCTATATACTACTGGGGGACAGCGCACAGGGGGCTATATACTACAGGGGGAGAGCGCACAGGGGGGCTATATACTACTGGGGGGAGCTCACAGGGGGCTATATTCTACAGGGGGAGAGCGCACGGGGAGGCTATATACTACTGGGGGGAGCTCACAGGGGGCTATATACTACAGGGGGAGAACGCACAGGGGGGCTATATACTACTGGGGGAGCAACAGGGGGCTATATACTACTGAGGGAGAGTGCACAGGGGGGGCTATACACTACTGGGGGAGCAACAGGGGGGCTATATACTACCAGGGCAGTCACCCCCTTTGTACCTAATATCAAAGGCCTGGTGAGAGAAAAAAAAATGCCAGTTTTCCCGCTAATAAGCAGCAATTCTGTATATAAATAGTTGAACGTTTGTGACAAAGTAACAAAACACGTTTCCTACTGATGTTCAGCTCGGACCTTCACCTGACAATAGACCCCGGTAAGTGGACCTTCACTAAAAGTTGTTGAGTACCCCTGGAATAGGATCAGGCAGTCGGAATCCAACAAGCCTGACCCTTCTCTTTTCGTCACTTGTGGAGTAGGAATCGGGAAGCTCTAAGAAGTCAACAGGTTTGCCAACTTTTTAATAATGTGTATGGGCACTTTAATGGGGTATTCCACTCAAACATAACTTTTGTTATGTTTCCGCCCACGGTGAGACTAACAATTCATTCTTTACTGGTTATTATCTATTTTGTCTCCTTCCCCCAGTTCTGAGCTGCTGCTTTCTGCTGAAAACACAAAAATCTGTGGGTGAGCTTTTCTCTCTGTCTCCCCCCTCCCTTCTGAGACAGCTGATGTAAAAAAGTCCCTGACAGGCTTTATCTGCAACATTGTAGCTTCTTTGTAATGCTGTGAGGGTTATTCGGGGGTCAAGTTGCTAATGAACTCACTGTGATTAACACTCCCTGCATTACAAAAAAGCTACAGTGTTGCAGATAAAGTCTGCCAGGGACTTGTTTACATCAGCTGTCTCAGAAGGAAGGGGGAAGGAGGGGGAGACAGAGAGAAAAGCTCACACACAGATTTTTGTGTTTTTATCAGAAAGCAGCAGCTCAGAACTAGGGGAAGGAGACTAAATAGATAATAACAAGTGTGAAAGGAATTGTTAGTCTCACTATGGGCAGCAACATATAAAAAGTTATGTTTGAGTGGAATACCCCTTTAACCACCCTTGGATTGACAAACATAGCGTACATGAAAATAAATAACCAGTAAGAAATCACTTCTTCAGCGTGCAAATTAATGTATAAAATAAGATTTATTTGCTCTTTTTTGCAGATCTATATACATTTATACATTTTCTTCATGCTTCAGACCAGTTTTTTTCAAAGTTCAAGTCATGTTCAATAATACACAAGCAGCTTTAGTGTATAAAATATTTTATTACTATCATAAATAAAATTAAACTTTTTTTTTCCAATTCTTTCATTTTTTTATTTTCAATTTTTTTATTTTATTTTCTATTTTTTTATTTTTTTTTACAAATTTTTCTTTGTGCTTGTTTAAAAATACCAGCATGGAAAGAGGACACATACACGTGTGAACATCCAGAAACGGGTAACAGAACACATGATCCACATCCCCAGCGGGGGGCGCATTTGCAGAAGACGGTAATCACACCACACCTCACAATCTCTGTATAATATCCCTGGAGAATAATGCACCGTGCCAGATGTTTGGTGGTCTTCACAAAAGGGGACTGACGCACATGTAATAGTCAAGAACAAAAACGACCAAAGTGGTTGTGTCATTATGGCTAAGTAGACGTATCACGGAGCGGAACAAGAATACATTGAAAAGTACATTCAGTACGATATCACTCATCCAGCTCTGCCAGGCTGCTCTTCCCCGAATTGTCTCTCGTAATCATTGACAGTGAGGTGAAACTCGGCCCCAAGCACAATGTATAAACTTGTATAAGACTTTGGGGGGGGGGGGGGGGGTACTGCGTAGATATAAAACATGGGATAATGTGTCAACAATCATCTGATTTTTTTAAAAATCAAAGTTCTTGTCCAAAGCTTAAATAAAAAAAACCCCTTAATTTGTCCAGACTTAGGCTGGGTTCACACTGCATTTTTGCAATCCGTTTTTTTTGCAAAAAACAGATGCATTTGTGTGCATCCGTTTTTCCATTGACTTCCATTGTAAAAAAAACGGATCAAATCGGATCGTTTTTTTTAACGGACACAAAAGTAGTGTCAGCTACGTTTTTGTGTCAGTCAAAAAAAAACGGATCCGTTTTGATCCGTTTTTTTTTTTTTTACAATAGAAGTCAATGGAAAAACGGATCAAAATGGATGCACACAAATGCATCCGTTTTTTTCATCCGTTTTTTGCAAAAAACAGATGAAAAGAACGGATTGCAAAAACGCAGTGTGAACCTAGCCTTAGAAAAACATGGACACTTTCCTCCAGAAAGGGTTTTGCAGCTCAGTTCCATTGAATAGAGCTAAATTGTAATTCCACGCACAACTTGAAGACAGGGGTGGCGCTGTTTTTGCAAGGAAGTCTCTGCGTTTTTTCCAATCCTGGCTAATCCAGTTAAAGATTCAACGCTACTGACTGCTCGTATTATGACATTTTATAGGGGGTTCTTCAGGATTAGAAACACATTGCAGCTTTCTTCCAACTTGTCCTCAGGTTGTGTGTCATCTCTTCACGTTACCAGACAGCCAGGATTGGACTATATGATTAGGAACTGTAGTCCCAAAAAAGTAGTAGTAAAGTTGATTATTTGTAAAGTTGTTTAATTATTTTTCCTTTTTTAATTTTTTTTATTTTTATTTTTATTATTTTGCATGCACTGGAGCGATAAAAACCTATGCCAATGTGTACATAGCCTTAAGGAATACGTAGACTGTAAATGGCAAACTTCCTTTTTATTACATCTACTGTTGATTTAGATTTTGAAAGTTATAACGACAGTGACACTTTAAGGGGAATTATAAGCAGGTTAGACCGATGTAACCTGCTGATAGTTCCTTATTGCACATGGGGATATGTCTCTTACCTTCATCCTCGGTGCCGTTCCAGTGCAGTTTTTATATAGTGCTCTGTACGGTGAGGCTGTTTGGAGCACAGGCTGGATCGGCGCTCCGGGGGGAGGGCAGTCCTCCAAATCGTTTTACCCTATGGAGCACTATGTTAAAACTGCACAGGAGCGGCGCCGAAGATGAAGGTAAAAGACATATCCGCTGATAGTTCCCCTTTAACAATGTTAGTTGAGATGGGAATACCCCATAAAATCTTATCTTTCATTTTGATATGTCCTGAGCAAATCTTCTGTATTCTCACACTTCTCCATTTATGCTACATGGTGACTGGACGTTACTGCTCTTCTAAAATCAACTTATTTCTATGGATTATAAATATTTGCAAAAATTACTGTTGCCTTAGGGCCCTATTCCACGGGACGATTATCGCTCGCATAATCGTTAACGATAAACGATCCAAACGACCGCTATTACGAAAGACCTGAAATCGTTCTCCCATTTACATGGAAAGATAATCGTTACTTATAATCGTTTTTGTGGTCGTCTTGTCGTCCCTATTGCGTTCGTCACTACTGCGCACGACCAAACAACTTCTTATTCAGTGCAAACGATTTGCGAACAAGCAACAATAAAAATAGGTCCAGGTCTTATCAAACGATCAACGATTTCTCGTTCGGTCATTAGTCGTTAACTGCCATTCAACCGAACGATAATCGTTTAGATTCAAACAATTTAACGATAATCTGAACAATAATCGGCCGGTGGAATAGGGCCCTTAAGAGTGTGCGCCAACTGGAGAGTCACTTCTTCAGCTCTCCGTATCATCCCACATTTACGCTTTGTTCGGCGCCTATATTCTCAATAGGGAAAAAACACTGCCAGGCACCTCTGGGAAAAACATATCTCGGTAAAGACGAAATGATCTGGAGAAAGTAAAACGGGCTCTCGCTTATTGTCCACTCAGGATACAGGGACTTGTACATTTTCCTCCTTGCCCCACTGGCCAATTCTCTTCTCCAATTAAGTTCTGCTGGAGAATCCTGTATAGATTCTTGTCGCTAAAGGGATAAAACCAACCAAGGTCGGGTTCTCTGAGGGCTCCATTGTAAGGCTATGTTCACACTTTGTAAGAGACCGGCCGTTCCGTTCCGTGAATTCCCTGCTGCACATAATGGAGCATGCTGCTGGAGCCGCACGCTCTATTGTGTGAACTGACAGGGTTTGCTGCGGCCGCTATTCAATGAATAGCGGCAGCAGAAAACTGACATGTCAGTTTCTCGCGGTGCCGCTAGGAATCCTGGCCGGAGCATATACAATATGTATACACTCCGTCCGGGATTCCCTCAGCCTTCAGCATAACGTAAGTTCCATACTAATCATGACCGTTGCAACAACAGCCGTGATTACTACGGAACTTACGTTGTGTGAACATAACCTAAGTATGTATGGGATGGGACAATGCCTTTTTATAGACGTAACAATTTACATATTTTTGGATGTGCATAACATCCCCACCATGTTGATTAGGTACCTGGAGGATTGTTACATTTAAAGGGGTACTCGGGTGAAAATCTTTTTCTTTCAAATCAACTGGTATCAGAAAGTTATATAGATTTGTAATTTACTTCTACTTAATAATCTTAAGTCTTCCCATACTTATCAGCTGTTGTATGTCCTGCAGGAAGTGATGTTTTCTGACACAGTGCTCCCTATTGCCACCTCTGTCTGAGACAGGAACTGTTCACAGCTGAAGAGGTTTTTTATGGGGATTTGCTACTGCTCTGAACAGTTCTTATCCCGGACAGGGGTGGCAGCAGAGAGCACTGTGTCAGGACATACAGCAGATGATAAGTATCAGAAGACCTGAGATTTTTTTTTTTTTTAAAAGAAGTAAATTACAAATCTGTAACCCTTTTGAAACCAGTTGATTTGAAAGAAAAAGATTTTCGCTGGAGTATCCCTTTAATACCACAGCACTCCCAACCCTATTGGGACTATGAAGACTACCCATTATATATACACACACATATATATATAATGCCTCAGCTTATTTGGTCAAGAAATTTACTATGCGAGTCTAAAGACTTTGCCTTTCATCATATTAGACTAAAAATAAGCAAAGCCACGAGCCACAAGCTATAATCAGTTCTGTCGGACGGATTGATGTTGTCTCGGCTTTAAAACAACATAATTCTATCTCAAAGATCAACTAAGGAAAATAAAATGATACGTAGATGAAATTACTTTCCCTCCGCCGTCATTTTTCAAAGGAGTTTTGACATTCTTTTTTCCTGAAGAACTACTTTTACTCCAGGCGGTGACTGCAAAGAGTCAGAACTCAATGGATGAATCGGAGAGTTGGACCCATCAGTCACCGCGAATCTCAAGGCAAAATACTGCGTTTTTATTGCAGAAGTCTGTCTGCTGAGATTTATGGAAGCTTCCCGGACGTCTGTGGGCCTCAATGGATCATTTACTTGAGAAGCAAATGAATCAAAAAGTAACAGTAATCAACTCTATTATGTGGGTTGGAGCGGGGGGCTCAGTGTCAGGTGGAGGCTGGGAAAGGTGGTCACTTTTCTTAGTCAAGGTCCACCGTGATCGCCGTTTAGTGTATCCTTTGAAGGTACAATGAAGTTATTACAAATTATTATTATGTTTTTTGACAATGACAACTGAAGAGAGGTAATGAGATAAGGTATAACCAAGGCTATGTACACATCACTGGTGGCAGCTCTGCCGCATATCATTGCAAAAAGAACAGAGCATAATAGACTGGACCCATTGTAGCCCATTATAAGTCAATGGAGTGCATCATACAATGGATCCTGTATAGCATCTTGGCTTTAACAATGGAGATGTAAAAAGGGTGTGGCTCAGGCTAACAATAAAAGGGGTGCGGCTTAGGCTAACAATAAAAGGGGTGTAGCTTAGGATAACTATAAAGGGGGGGTGGGGCTTATGATAATCATAAAATATGTGGGGCTTAGAATAATCGTAAAAGAGGTGAAGTTTTGGATAACCATAAAATGGGTGGGGCAAAGGATAACCATAAAAGGGGCGGGGTGTACGATAACCATAAAAGGGGTGGGAAGTAGGATAACCATAAAAGGGGTGGGGATTAGGATAACCATAACAGACGTCATGCGTAGGAAAACCATAAAATGGGTGGGGCTAAGGATAACTATAGAAGAGGTGGGGCTTAGGATAACTATAGAAGAGGTGGGGCTTAGGATAACCATAAAATAGGTGGGGCTTAGGATAAGTATAGTATAGGATAACTTTAAAAGAGGTGGGGCTTAGGATAACTATGTAAGAGGTGGGGCTTAGGATAACTATAGAAGAGGTGGGGCTTTAGATAACCATAAAATAGGTAGGGCGTAGGATAACAAAAGGGGTAGGATTTAGGATAACAAAAAGGGGTGGGGCTTAGAATATCAAAAAGGGGTGGGGTTTAGGAGAAACTTTAAAAAGGTGGGGCTTAAGATAACCATAAAAGGGGTGGGGCTTATTGCGACAAATCTCTATCCATGTGCTCCACCACTGTAAGGCATTCAAGCTCGGACAATTGCTCCTTTATGACTATAGCGACTACAGATAAATCCATTGTGGATTCGGGGGGGGGGGGGATGTCTTAAATGAGATACGTTCATCTGATGGGCTGAGCGACATTAGAATACATATGGAGGATCATCACATGTTGGACATCTCTCAGATCATCGGCCCATTGATCAGACTGTTAGGAGGAACATACATACAGGAAAATACAATCTCCAAGACAAGACCCCAAGAGCAACAGGACCAAGGGAACACGATACAAATGCAGAATATTCAAGTCTTCTAATTCTCAATAAAAGAGATGGAAATGAGAAGTGATGGAGTCCGGGGAGGTGAAATAGCAGAAAAAATAGCAGTTTGGTATTTCATAAAAAGCCACTTAAATCCCTGCACTAAAAACGTCATATTGCAACTGCGACTGGCCAGAAAGCTCAGGATCTGATCTCCCTACAGGAATAGGTCACCATACACATATGTACAGGAGATTTACAGCTATATACACTCTCAACAATAGATTTACTCTGAATAGTGCTGTAACAAAATATTTTCAGGCACAGTGAATCCCTGCCCCATAGAGCTTACAATCTAATTTTTGGTGCCTGATGCACAAATATATAAAGTGACTTAAAACAATGTCTATGAACAGATAGGAGAACTCAGCGTTCTCTGTATTATGTGTATCGAAATCCAGAAGTTTGCTTGTTTGTTTCAGGATGTTGTTTATTGATCTTGTGCATCAATCGTGATTGGCTTAGAAAGGGTGTGGACCCATTTTTCACAGTTTTTAGACACCATGGTAGATCTAGATAGATAGATAGATAGGAGATAGATAGATAGATAGATAGATAGATAGGAGAAAGATAGATAGATAGATAGGAGATAGATAGATAGATAGATAGATAGATAGATAGATAGATAGAAGATAGACAGATAGATAGATAATAGATAGATAGATAGATAGATAGATAGATAGATAGATAGATAGGAGATAGATAGATAGATAGATAGATAGGAGATAGATAGATAGAAGATAGATAGATAGATAGATAGATAGATAGATAGATAGGAGATAGATAGATAGATAGATAGATAGATAGATAGATAGATAGATAGATAGGAGATAGATAGATAGATAGATAGATGGATAGATTATAGATATATAAATAGATAGATAGATAGATAGATAGATAGATAGATAGATAGATAGATAGATAAATGTAGAAAAGTCCACAGCACTCCAGATGTATGCCAAAATCGTGAGGTGGTTTATTCAAAAGAACATGTAGAAATAAACCACCTCACGATTTTGGCATACATCTGGAGTGCTGTGGACTTTTCTACATTTATCTACGTTTGGTCAGTGGTCTCTGACCTGGATCTGCTGGCACCCGCTACTACCTGCAGGCAAAGTGCTGCTGGAACTTTTTTATTTGGATCTAGATAGATAGATAGATAATAGATAGATAGATAGATAGATAGATAGATAGATAGATAGATAGATAGATAGATAGGAGATAGATAGATAGATAGATAGATAGATAGATAATAGATAGGAGATAGATAGATAATAGATAGATAGATAATAGATAGATAGATAGATAGATAGATAGATAGATAGATAGATAGATAATAGATAGATAGATAGATAGATAGATAGATAGATAGATAGGAGATAGATAGATAATAGATAGATAGGTAGATAGATAGATAGATAGATAGATAGATAGATAGATAATAGATAGATAGATAGGAGATAGATAGATAGATAGATAATAGATAGATAGATAGATAGGAGATAGATAGATAGATAGATAGATAGATAGATAGATAGATAATAGATAGATAGATAGATAGATAGATGGGAGATAGATAGATAATAGATAGGAGATAGATAGATAGATAGATAGATAGATAGATAGATAGATAGATAGATAGATAGATAGATAGATAGGAGATAGATAGATAGATAGATAGATAGGAGATAGATAGATAGATATTCTTTAGTATAATCAGCAGCACATCACAAGGACTTAGGGTGCCAGATGTATCCTCCAACCACGAGGTGTATATATATATGTAAAGTATTCCACCGGCACTCCAGATTAGATGAAAAAAAACCACTTTGATTTATTCACTCATCACTGTATACTCACTGAATAAATCAAAGTAATCTGGAGTGCCGGTGGAATACTTTACATAGATAGATAGATAGATAGATAGATAGATAGATAGATTATAGATAGATAGATAGATAGATAGATAGATAGATAGATAGATAGGAGATAGATAGATAGATAGATAGGAGATAGATAGATAGAAGATAGATAGATAGATAGATAGATAGGAGATAGATAGATAGATAGATAGATAGATAGATAGATAAATAAATAGATAGATAGATAGATAGGAGATAGATAGATAGATTATAGATAGATAGATAGATAGATAGGAGATAGATAGATAGATAGATAGATAGGAGATAGATAGATAGATAGATAGATAGATAGATAGGAGATAGATAGATAGATAGATAGATAGATAGATAGATAGATAGATAGATAGATAGGAGATAGATAGATAGATCTGCAGCATGAGCCCAACGCTCTTCAACATCTACATCAACGAACTGGCAGCAGCTCTGGAGGACTCCTCAGCCCCCGGCCTCTTTCTGCATGACCGTGAGGTAAAGTTCCTACTGTACGCTGATGACCTCCTGCTGCTGTCCCCCACAGAGAGCGGCCTCCAAGAAAGCCTGTCAGTCCTGGAGAAATTCAGCAATACATGGGCACTACCCATCAACTCTAAGAAGACCAAAGTCATGGTGTTCCAGAGGAAGGGTCAGAAAAAAGCCTCCATCTCCTCCTCCTTCACACTAAACGGGTCAGTACTGGAGAACACCAGCAGCTACACATACCTGGGCCTGGAGCTTAACCAATCAGGGAGCTTCAAGTCTGCAATAGAGGTCCTCAAGGGAAAAGCCAGCAGAACCTTCTATGCCATACGAAAGCGACTGTACCACCTCAAACCAACAGTGAGGGTCTGGCTAAAGATCTTTGATGGTGTCATTGCCCCAATCCTGCTTTATGGCAGTGAGGTTTGGGGTCTGACCACTTACCCAGACCAGTCAAAATGGGATCCAAGCCCAACAGAGATCTTTCATCTGGAGTTCTGCAAGTACCTCCTCCAGGTCCATCGCAGCACCTCCAACATGGCGTGTCGGGCAGAGTTGGGCAGGTTCCCACTATGGTTCCAGGTACAGAAGAGGGCGCTTTCATTCTGGGCGCACTTACAGAGAAGCAACCCAGACTCCTATCACCACAAAGCCTCCCTGAGCCGTGGAGCTCAATGTGCCCCCCAACAGGGCATCCACCACCAGTCCAGCCAAACCCCACAACATGCCCTGACAAAAGCCCAAATAAAGGGGGCGATAGAGAGATACCAGGGGCAATATACAGAAGAATGGAGGAGAGAAATAAGTAACTCCCAGAAACTCACCATCTACCAGTCACTGCAGAGAGACTACACCATGGCGCCATACCTGGAGAGGTTGCACCACCCCAAACACAGGCAGACCCTAAGCCTCTATAGACTGAGCGCCCACAGCCTGGAGATAGAGACGGGGCGGCACAGACAGACATACAAGCCGCGGGAGAGCCGACTGTGCCGGCACTGCGAGCAGGGAGACCTGGAGGATGAGGCCCACTTCTTGCTACACTGCAGCAAATACTCATCCCCCAGGGTCACCTACTTCCAGAGACTCTCCACCATCATCCCGGACTTCACCTCCATAGATGAGGAGAGGAAACTCCACATTCTGCTGGGGGAAGAGGAGGCCACCATGGAAGTAGCGGCCCAGTATGTCTCCACCTGCCACCGGCTGAGAGGATTATGAGATACCATGGACTGTTATACGCCCTATTATCCCCCAATCCTGCCCCTTACCCCATATCCACCCTGCTCCCCACATGACCCCCCCCCCCTCTCCCCCACACTCCATCTATTATACTCTGTTGCTTTGGCAATGCTAAATGTTTATTTTGGACCTGCCAATAAAGCTTTTTTGAATTGAATTGAATTGATAGATAGATAGATAGATAGATAGATAGATAGATAGATAGGAGATAGATAGATAGATAGATAGATAGGAGATAGATAGATAGATAGATAGATAGATAGATAGATAGGAGATAGATAGATAGGAGAAAGATAGATAGATAGATAGATAGATAGATAGATAGATAGATAGGAGATAGATAGATAGGAGATAGATAGATAGATAGATAGATAGATAGGAGATAGATAGATAGATAGATAGATAGATAGATAGATAGATAGGAGATAGATAGGAGATAGATAGATAGATAGATAGATAGATAGATAGATAGATAGATAGATAGATAGGAGATAGATAGATAGGAGATAGATAGGAGATAGATAGATAGATAGATAATAGATAGATAGATAGATAATAGATAGATAGATAGATAGGAGATAGATAGATAGATAGGAGATAGATAGATAGGAGAAAGATAGATAGATAGATAGATAGATAGATAGATAGATAGATAGATAGATAGATAGATAGGAGATAGATAGATAGGAGATAGATAGATAGATAGATAGATAGGAGATAGATAGATAGATAGGAGATAGATAGGAGATAGATAGATAGATAGATAGATAGGAGATAGATAGATAGGAGATAGATAGGAGATAGATAGATAGATAGATAATAGATAGGAGATAGATAGATAGGAGATAGATAGATAGATAGATAGGAGATAGATAGGAGATAGATAGATAGATAGATAGATAGATAGATAGATAGATAGAGTAGATAACCTGGGATGTGTTCATTGAAAAGTGGTCCAATATGATGAAACTTATTTCTGTGATCTTTGGTATATTCTTACATTATGACAATGATATAAATTGAAGAATATACATGAAATCAATTCAGACTGGATAGGTGGAGTATTTGGCCTATCCGTAGCCGTACCGGCAGCCATAACCACTGACAGAGAGGACACAGCAGGAATTGTCTGCAGTAGAAAGTGGTAGAACATCATGGACTCCGCTACCAGTTAATAGAAAGGGTTATTGTGAGGAAAGACAAGATGGCCTCCTGGAGAGGGACGGAGCAGATGTCACAGGGAAGTGATTCCACTGATGGAAAGCCAGCGGGTAAAGCTTCTCTCCTCAGTAAAAGAAAACCACTTGCCAAATACAATAAGGCTCCACATTAGTCGTGTCATCCTTCACGTCCCCGCAGCTGTATCTCACAGTGGAAATCATTGATATAAAGTCGGAGTTTCTGTCGCCGTCTCCCGATTTGTCACGCTGTGGTGTCAGGTCAATGCTTTGTGTGGTGATTAATACTTTTACAGTACTGGCTACTTTAATCTGTGCAAAACACATTTCATATCCCTGATAGAAAATTCTCTACAGCGGTTATCCCAGACCCGGGGCCGTCCAGCCGCGGCCAAACTACAACCCACAGAAGAAGGCATGCTGGGAGTTGTAGTTCCGTCATGGCCAGAGGGCTCCTAGCGGCGGGGGCGCTGCTATAGAACAATAGATTATACTATTTAGTTACTATTTATGTGGTACTTTATCATCACCAACCAGTGGGGCTCTAGAATACATGACGGATAATATATTGTGGTTGATATGTAATATAATCTCTACTATATACGCTATTTATGACAAATATAGACTGATCTGGATATGTATCAAACAACAGAACATAGGCGGATTGATCAATACTGCTTAAAAGAAAAGAAGCTCGCCCTGTTGCCCATAGCAACCAATCAGAGCTCAGCTTACAGTATTCAAACTGCAGTGTGATTGGTTGATACACTTTAGTTTCAAGAAAAGAAAGGTGAGCTCTGATTGGCTGCTAATTACAGTGTTGTTTAAACAAAGCTGAGCGCCGATTGGTTGCTATAGGCAACAAATCCAGTATTTCTTTTTCTGCAATGTTGACAAGTGAGGCCTACTTACGTGCAATAAATAGGAACATAAGATATCAAAATATAAGCATCTTTTCAGAAAAGTTAATGAAGATGTGTCATAAAAATATAGCCTGAATGTCACAATATATTCAAACATAGAAAAGCACTGGGAAGAAGAAAACACAATGGGGGAGATTTATCAAACATGGTGTAAAGTGAAACTGGCTCAGTTGCCCCTAGCAACCAATCAGATTCCAGCTTTCATTCCTCACAGACTCTTTAGAAAATGAAAGGTGGAATCTGATTGGTTGCTAGGGGCGACTGAGCCAGTTTCACTTTACACCATGTTCGATAAATCTCCCTATTATGTTATAGTAAATGGTGATTACTAGTACTAGACACTGAAAGTAAAGGAACACATTTCAAGCAAAAGTCCTTAGTGTAGAGCCTTTAAGGCGGAGCTTGGCACTGAGTTATTCAAATAAATAGGTCATGCCCTGCCCCCTTAGGCCCTACACTATATTTTTCTAGAGTGTTCCTTTAACAGTCCACAGTAAAGTAACTTATAATAAAACTGATCACAATCCGTAAAATCTTATCAAGAAATAATTACACAATTGTGTCTCGTTGGAAGACTCATCAATTATAAAGTCCCATTCTGCTTAGAGATGTATGTTTTTGATGCAGTACCTTCTTACTGTGCATTGGCGCTGTATACTATTGCTTACATCTTATTTCTAATGCCATTTTTAAATAACATTCAACAGGGGAGAGAAAAAAACACAGCGACCTCTGCAGGTGGCAAGGAGGTACTGCAATCATTCCTTCTAAAACGCTTACAGTTTCATTCATAACTTTTCACAGTTTTTTTTGTAAAAATGGAAAGAACCTACAAAAAAAATATATAGTATATGTATATTGAAAATTCCCAGCTTTTTATAACTTCCAAATCAATTAACAGCCCCATGAGAGAGGCCAAGAAGCGCAATGTTTTTTTTTTATATATTGTGACATTCAGTGGGTGGATTTGCAAGCATCTATAAAGGCCGCAGCAATGAGAGATGTTTTATACAGTCATACAGGCCGTCTCGTCCATCCTTCCAAATGGACAAGTATGAGAATCAGTTACATAAGGCATGCTTTTTGGGAAGAAATATCATAAAACACCTTCCCAATATTTTGATATAAAGGTGCATCAGCCCCTCTCTTTTTCTTCTTCTTCGGTTGTAAAGTTAATATTCAATAATCCTATTTCAAAAGGCTGAGGAAGTACAACCGCCATCTTGTTTCCCCTCCGTCCTTGTCCTCCTCTCTGGGCTTCTAATGATATGTGTAAAATTCACATAAAACTAGTATTCGGCAAATCCATCCAACGGGTTGATAAAACCATGTCAGAACTTTTTCGATGGTTGGACAGAGCCCACCTTGGAGATGTAGGTTGTGTCTGCCCAAGAACATGCTCATCTTGTAGACCCACCGAGAGTGGAGACCCATGTTGGAGGCAGTGCTTGAAACATGGGCGAGGGGACTGGGCACTTCTACAATAAAACTATCATCGCCCTCAGGATATTCTAGCTGGATCCAAATATGTCTCTTTCTGATTCTGGAGACTGGGGTCGAGATATCTCAAAGATCTCTTGTGGCGATTGGGAGCACCTTCTCGAAGCTAAAATTCTTAGTATTTCCGACAGTTGTTTTTCGATATTTGTGATTTTTGTGTTCAAAGCTTTTATGTCTTCCTTTAACTCATGCTTCACTTCTAAAACAGTCGCTTGGAGGGTCTGTTCTGGAATGGGATAAAAAGTGTGTTTAACTTCAGCCTGCACTGGACTCCGATCCTGGGGGCTCTTAGTCTCACCAACACTGTCTAAACGTAAATCACTTTTTGTTATGCCACTATCACAGGAGTCTGTCTTCTTTAAGGTGGCCTCCCCTGAAGGTTTAGTTCTGTCGGGTAATATTTCCATAGACTCGGCTTTAGACACTTTGTTCCAATCCTCCCCCTTCCCGCATGCATCTCTAAACCTCGCCCACCCTTTCCTTTTCACCAACTCCCCGGCCACTTTACCTCCAGTAGTCTCAGATACTGGAGCATGGAGCTTAGCTCGGTCTGACACACCAGAGGTTGACGCCGCTTGGAAAGGTACTGGGGTAGCGGGGCTTTCTGTGACGGTGACAAGGCTGGCCTTGATGGTGTTGCGAGCAGAATGTTCCACCAGTATATTGCCTTTCTCTAAATCGCGATCGTTGGGGTCTCTCCCTCCTCGTTCTGCTGCCAGGCGCGCCTCCTTCTGCTGACGGAATCTTTGAAACAGTCTTCGGACTGGATGGTCAGGCGGGAGGATCAGAGGGGCTTCATTTTTACTTTTCATCCACTCTTCTTCTTCTCTTTTCACATCACTAATTTTCCGGAACACTATCTGGAAAACACATAAAACCAGTCAGGTAAAAGTAGTCAGTCTCAGTGTTCCCAACAACATATGACAGATCTACACCCTTGGGTGGGGATCCAAACCTCTTATCTATAGAATATACCAAAGTTTTTTTGGTACTGAGTAATAGAACTTGTCACAAAAAAAATTCTAGGGTACTTTTTTTTTTTTTTTTTTTTTTTTTAAAGTCCCTGCTTTTGTGAAACAAGATAAAAAAGATAAGAACAGTACCGTAGTGATCAGGTTAGTATTGGGTGACCTACTGAGAGTTTGCCTTTAAGAATCTGGGGCAAATATACAACACCTAAACCCTCTTTGCAAGAGAGGCCTGTGGGGGAGATTTATCAAATTGGTGTAAAGTGAAACTGGCTCAGTTGCCCCTAGCAACCAATCAGATTCCACCTTTCATTTTCCAAAGAGTCTGTGAGGAATGAAAGGTGGAATCTGATTGGTTGCTAGGGGCAACTGGGCCAGTTTCACTTTACACCATGTTTGATAAATCTCCCCCTATGACCTATTTATGTTCTAAGAAACAGGACCATTCTTAATCTGGATCATATTTCTTACTATTATTACTAGCAGAAGACATGCTATGCAATATTATTGGAGGCACCCTTAAAAGGGGTTATCCAGCGCTACAAAAACATGGCCACTTTTTTCCAGAGACAGCCCCGCTCTTGTCTCCAGCTTGGGCGGGTTTTTGCTGCTCAGTTCCATTACAGTGAATGGAGCTTAATTGCAAAATGCACCTGAACTGGAGACAAGAGTCATGTTGTCTCTGAAAGAAAGTGGCCATGTTTATGTGCCACTGGATAACCCCTTTAATTCTTAGATTTGGGACAATGCTTTATTCTCCTATTGGCTTAGGGTGTCCTGCACAAGGCCATATTACAAATCTATGCTGTTCAGATATGTAAAGCTGCACCTAAGTATATCTCAGATTTCATACAAAGACCTTTTCCCACTGATGCAGAGGTCATATTATAAAGGGATAGTCCTGGGGCACAGTTTGGGGCCTCGTTGAGGTACCATGTAATGGCACATAGGCTCTACAGCTTCATCCATTGTCTTACTATGCAGATCACCTCAACAAATTGATAATGTTACAAATGGTTTATTCTTTCTTACGAAATGTAAAAAAAAAATCAAACTTCTTACACTTTTAGCACAAACAGATACAATCACCATCAATTACCAATCAAATGCAGGCCGTGGACTTGTTGGAGACCACAGGGATGAATGCTCTCATTACCAGACTGTATTGAACTAAAGACTTTATTTCCCAGAAGGCGGAAAGGGAATGGTCATCCATGTCTACAACTAATGAGTTCCTGCACTCGTTAGATGATAACACTTGTGCTGTGTTTCCCATTAGGAGCCGGCCCAAGCCGCAGTGTTTTGTACTGGAGCTTCTTCAGAATCCTACAAAGAGCCATAAACCTAAAGTACAAAAGCTTATAAAAGAACAAACTAATATCACCTCTGTAAGTGTGGAGGTTCTCAGACATGGAAAAGGAGTTTAGGGGCAGGGATTTTTTTCCTTTGGGGGGGGGGGGGGGTGTCCTTGACATATTTCCAACTGTCTACACAAGATGACCCCAGGAGGGTCAAGAACCAAAGGTTCTGGATACCCATCTGTGCTCTGTCATCTACCTGGGCTGCAAGGAGAAGATATCCCAGTACTGATAGTTACAAGCAATTATTAGAGGTAGATACATAATCAAACAGAAATGCCGCCACCTTTCCGAGGGATAACCCCTCGTCTTCTTGCATACATTGATATAGTCCTGCAAGTCCATGCACTACAAAGAGTGTAAGTAGTGAGACACGATCTAGTTGAAACCCCCCCTGTCAAATTGAAAAAAAAAAAGGAATTTGTTTTGATTTCGGGGAGTTTTGCATTTACGCCGTTCGCCCTATGGTAAAACTGACTTGTTATGCATGTTCCTCAAGTTGTTACGATTACTATGATATATAACATGTATAACTTTTATATTATGTGATTGCTTTTAAAAAATTCAAACCATTGTTAACAAATACTGTATATGTTCCTTAAAATCGCTCTATTCCCAGGCTTATAGCGCTTTTATCCTTTGGTCTATGGGGCTGTGTCAGGTGTCAGTTTTTGCGCCATGATGTGTTCTTTCTATCGGTACCTTGATTGCGCACATACAACTTTTTGATAACTTTTTATCAATTTTTTTCTGGATTTGATGCGACCAAAAATGTGCAATTTTGCACTTTGGAATTTTTTGGCGCTTACGCCGTTTACCGTGCGAGATCAGGAATGTGATTAATTAATAGTTCAGGCGATTACGTGTGCGTCGATACCAAATATGTTTATTTATTTATTTATTTCTTAATTTATATTTATAAAATGGGAAAAGGGGGGTGATTTGGACTTTTATTAGGGGAGGGGATTTTTTATTACTAAAAACACTTTTTTATTTATTTTTTTACATAAACTAGAAGCCCCCCTGGGGGGCTTGTATATACATAGCACTGATCTCTCATAGAGATCAATGCTGTGTATATACACAGCAAAGATCGATTAGATCGGTCATAGATTGCTATGGCCTGCTGCAATCTATTGCCGAGACAGGATCAGCGTCAGTGCGACGCTGAGGCCCGGGCCGGCCAGAAGAATGGATTCCCCCCCCCCGCGATCGCATGCGATCCGTCCCACTAGACACCAGGGATGTTGTGCATAAAGCACTTCAATGCAGCTGTCAGGTTTGACAGCTGCATTGAAGTGCTTAATTAGCCGGCGCGGCAACGGGACCCGCGCCGGCTAATAGAGGCGCTCCCCGGCTGCAGATTGCAGCCGGGAGCGGTGCTGTTCAGAGCGGGGTCCCGCCAGGACCCCGCTCTGAACACCCCCTGCGGCACCATGACGTACCAAGTATGTCATGGTTCGCTAAGGGGTTAATACTCATCTTGAGATAATCGGTGGAGACTTAAAAATTATTCCCTTCTGCCCCTAGTGGCCATCTATGTATGATGCATTATTAGGCTATGTTCCCACAATGTAAGTTCTGCGGTAATCACGGCTGTTGTTGCAACGGCCGTGATAAGTGCGGTACTTAGGTTGTGCTGCAGGAAATACACTCCGGCCGTGATCCCTAGCGGCGCCATAGAAGACTGACACGTCACCCTGTCAGCGCACACAATGGAGCATGCGGCTCCGGCTGCACTCTCCATAGTGTGCTGTGGGGAGTTCTGATGCGGGCGTGCACGGATGTGCCCGCATCAGAACTCAGCGGGGTTAAAGATCAGCCGGCCGGTACTGATTTTTTCTGAGACTGGCCGGGTCAGGGAACGGCCGGTCTCATACCATGTGTGAACTGGCTATTTTTGGAGGTATAGTTGGCCACCAACATATAAAATAAAGGGAACATGCTCCATTTTTGGCACTCCGGACAGAACTGGCAATAGAACTTTGCTGAATACAGTTATGTGCAAATCAAAGATAATATGGTGAGAAATATGCAGAATTGTTGACCTTGTTCTATTTTGTCTATTTTTTTTAATGTTATTTTTGCAAGTGATATTCACTGTTTTATATTTATGAGCGCTCTTCCTGCGAAACCTCCGTCTGTTTACAGTAAGTAAAAACTATAATTAAAGGAAGAGATGGGAATAATCTCCATATCCAGGCGCCGCAGTCATTTTTACATGTCTTTTATCCTGCAACATTTTTAATGCCAAATTATATTCAACCAATTTGCATACAAATGATATACGCAGGGCCCGACCTCTCTCGCCTGTGTTCATGTTAATGAAGTTATTAGGTCTCATTTGGAGTATATAATCTTGGGAGAGATGGCTGACGGCTGCCTCTCGTGGGCTGTGTGTGGTAGTCAATCATCCATTGGTGAATAGGTGGATGGGGATGTCAAATCTTCTCAGGTGTGGTCACATGCCGCCAATACAAGGGTGGATATGTGAGCAAAACATGGCAAAGATGCAAGTACCATACATGTGACTGGTATAAGGAAAGAGGAGAGTTAGCCCTGGTCATGTCATTGGTGGTGACGCCCTATTATTGTGAGAAGTTGGTCCATGGGTCATAATAGTAAAGGACACGAGCATCAGGCTCTTCCATCCTGGATGACAAAATCCAGCACCATAATGGGTGGCACTATGATCGTGCTGGAGTGCTAGTGATTGGTAAGACTGCCTCCTGCAATATATCCCCGGAAGAGCCCAGACCCATCCAATGTTACACATAGATTATTGGTGAATCAGGGTTGTCTTGTTCTTGCAGGCATAAAACCTTGATGGTGATTGGTGCTGTATGTAAACTTTAGATGGTTACGGTGCACTGTGAGATCCCTTCTTTGCCTCCACACTATTATAACCCCCCCTTTCCTGTCTCCTTATGTAATCCATAATCCCCCCTCCTATGTCCCCATGTAGTTATAATCCTCTTCTGTATCTTCATGTAGCCATAATCCCCTATACTAGAACTAATCCCCCTCCTTTGCCCCTATGTAGCTATAATCCCCCCTCATGTCCTTACGTAATTATAATCCACCATTTTGTGCCCCCATGTAGTCATAATCCCCCGTCTAGTCTCCAATTGTAGTCATAATCCCCCTCTTGTGTACTCATAATCCCCCTCTTGTGTTCTCATAATCCCCCTCTTGTGTTCTCATAATCCCCCCCTCCTCCTGTGTCCTCATAATCCCCCTCTTGTGTACTCATAATCCCCCTCCTGTGTCCTCATAATCCCCCTCCTGTGTCCTCATAATCTCCCCTCCTCCTGTGTCCTCATCATCCCCCCTCCTCCTGTGTCCTCATTATCCCCCTCCTGTGTCCTCATAATCCCCCTGTGTCCTCATAATCCCCCTGTGTCCTCATAATCCCCCCCTCCTTTGTCCTCATAATCCCCCTGTGTCCTCATAATCCCCCCCTCCTGTGTCCTCATAATCCCCCTGTGTCCTCATAATCCCCCCCTCCTTTGTCCTCATAATCCCCCTGTGTCCTCATAATCCCCCTGTGTCCTCATAATCCCCCTCTTGTGTACTCATAATCCCCCCCTCCTGTGTCCTCATAATCCCCCTCTTGTGTACTCATAATCCCCTCTTGTGTACTCATAATCCCCCTCTTGTGTACTCATAATCCCCCTCCTGTGTCCTCATAATCCCCCTCCTTTGTCCTCATAATCCCCCTCCTGTATCCTCATATTCCCCCTCCTTTGTCCTCATAATCCCCCTCCTGTTTCCTCATAATCCCCCTCCTGTGTCCTCATAATCCCCCTCCTCCTGTGTCCTCATAATCCCCCTCCTGTGTCCTCATAATCCCCCTCCTTTGTCCTCATAATCCCCCTCCTGTGTCCTCATAATCCCCCTCCTCCTGTGTCCTCATAATCCCCCCTCCTCCTGTGTCCTCATAATCCCCCCTCCTCCTGTGTCCTCATAATCCCCCTGTGTCCTCATAATCCCCCTGTGTCCTCATAATCCCCCCCTCCTTTGTCCTCATAATCCCCCTGTGTCCTCATAATCCCCCCCTCCTTTGTCCTCATAATCCCCCTGTGTCCTCATAATCCCCCCCTCCTTTGTCCTCATAATCCCCCTGTGTCCTCATAATCCCCCTGTGTCCTCATAATCCCCCTCTTGTGTACTCATAATCCCCCCCTCCTGTGTCCTCATAATCCCCCTCTTGTGTACTCATAATCCCCTCTTGTGTACTCATAATCCCCCTCTTGTGTACTCATAATCCCCCTCCTGTGTCCTCATAATCCCCCTCCTTTGTCCTCATAATCCCCCTCCTGTATCCTCATATTCCCCCTCCTTTGTCCTCATAATCCCCCTCCTGTTTCCTCATAATCCCCCTCCTGTGTCCTCATAATCCCCCTCCTCCTGTGTCCTCATAATCCCCCTCCTGTGTCCTCATAATCCCCCTCCTTTGTCCTCATAATCCCCCTCCTGTGTCCTCATAATCCCCCTCCTCCTGTGTCCTCATAATCCCCCCTCCTCCTGTGTCCTCATAATCCCCCCTCCTCCTGTGTCCTCATAATCCCCCTGTGTCCTCATAATCCCCCTGTGTCCTCATAATCCCCCTCCTCCTGTGTCCTCATAATCCCCCCTCCTCCTGTGTCCTCATAATCCCCCTCCTCCTGTGTCCTCATAATCCCCCCCTCCTGTCCTCATGTAGTCATAATCCCCCCCTCCTGTCCTCCTGTGTCCTCATAATCCCCCTCCTGCCTCCTCATAATCCCCCCTCCTCCTGTGTCCTCATAATCCCCCCTCCTCCTGTGTCCTCATAATCCCCCCTCCTCCTGTGTCCTCAATATCTTGCCCAGCGACACAACGTCTAGCAGCCCTGAGTGACAGCTATAGTAGCCACCAATGACAGGAGAGTAGCTGAGTGGCAGATAATGCTGAGGTAAGGTAACTAATACTGTAATAACTACTGCTGATGGGGATCTACCGGGCCGCAAAAACACAATCACAGCTGTAATGGGCTTTATTCCCAAGAGGGAGAGGATGGAACGACTGCCGATCCGTGGAATGACCCCCGTGATGTTCCCTCTGCTGATAATAGGTGATTGGCACAATCTTTATTGCTCTGCATTAACCATTAATGAGTATTGGTCAGATAAACAAGATGAGAAAAAAAACTTTGTTAATTCTAAATAGAAGGAACAGAAAGCCGAGATGTATGAGCAAAGAAAATGATCTGGGGTCACTATTTAAAGGGATTGTCCAGGATTAGAAGAACATCTAATCTAGAAGCAGCACCTCTCCTGTCCCCAGTTTGGGTGTGGGGATTTTGCAGCTCAGTTCTATTGAAGTAAATGGAGTTGTAATACCACACACAACCTGGGGACAGGGATCTTAAAACCACCACAATAACCATTTTTAAAACGAATTTTCACTTCATCTAAACGCTGATTGTTATAAAAATCAAATTGTTGCTTTAAAATCGATAAACTCAGTGTAAACGGACCATTACTCTGCACTCATTACCTGTATTCATTGCACCTGTTTTAACTTGTTACCTGTTTAAAAAAAAAAGCAGCTGTCCACACACTCAATCCATCACACTCCAACCTCTCCACCATGGCCAAGACAAAAGCACTGTCTAAGAACACCAAGGTCAAAATTGTAGACCTGCCCAAGGCTGTGACGGGCTACAGGACAACAGGCAAGCTGCTTAGTGAGAAGACAACTGTTGCGCAATTATCAGAAATTGGAAGAAACACAAGATGACTGTCAATCTTCCTTGATTGACCAGATTTTTCTGTATCGTAAAAAAAAAAGTGTTTTTTGATCCATTTTTCAATAATCCAAGTCAATGGAAAAACAAATCAAAATGGATGCACACAGATGCATCTGTTTGGTTGGGGGGGGAAAAAATGGATTGCAAAAAAACGCAGTGTGAACCCAGCCTAATGCACACAGTCATATTACTGCACAAGATGATAAAACAGCAAAGTATAGAAAATAAAAAACACAATGATGTAATTGTACAACTACATTGCATATAATTAGGTCACAGTTCAGACATATTGCAGACAATGCATGGAGCGGGGGTACAGAAATAACACATGGGGCTCCACAGCATAACATACTGCACTGACACGCTCACTATAGCTTTGACTGTTCTAAGGCAATGCATTGTGGGAGATTCCGTGACACTCTGATGTTACCATCACCTGCATTTCTAATGTTGCAGCCAATTTCATTTTAAGACAGCAGAAATATTCTTCTTGTTTTTTTCTGGATGTTCAGGTTAATAGACTGTTGACCCTTAATAATTTTACTTGTAAAGAGGGTCAAGGAGTAAATTCAGATAATCGCTCAGATGGTAGAAGTGGAACAGAATAAGTGTTTGACATGTTGCACAGATATTCATGCTAATCAGCTCAATGTACAGTAGACGATAATACGGGGGGGGAGACAACAGAGGAGAATAGAATGTTAGAATCCTTCCATAAACCATCCAATGGATAAGCGGAAATTAATTCCACCTTAATATATACTTTGTGGTACTTAAAGAGGTACTCCGGGCTATGTGTATTTTCAGTGTATGGCTGGGAAGGGGGTGGATATAGAAGCCGCCGGTCACTTACCTCCCCCGGATCGCGGCGCCCCGTTCTCCCGTCCGGCCGCTGCTTGCTGGTCAGAGCTGCGGCTTGAGACATGATGTCTCAAGGCAGCTCAGCCATTCAGCGGTCGTAGCGGGGTGGTAAGTGACCGGCGGCTGCTATATCCATCCCCTCTCCGGCCATACACTGAAAATACACATAGCCCGGAGTACCTCTTTAAAGGTGACCTAGACTTTTTAAACTAATTTGCTCCAAATAAAAAGAGGAAAATTCTTAACCTTTTGTATATAGATCCTATGCCGACGTTTATGTCCTTACTTCTTCTGCATATAGTATGTTCTTAAAGAGACTGTCAGTAGGTTTCTGCTCAGGGTAGTATAAACTAGTGACAGAGAAGCTGAACAGAATGATGTATCACTTACATTGTTCTGTGCAGCTGATCCAGAGATCTCCTCCTGAATAACATGGACAATAAGTAGTCCTCTCCATTATGTGCATGAGCCCAGTAGTCCTGGATATTCATGAGAAGCTGAAAACTCCACCCACCCGCTGCTGATTGGCAGTTATCTATCCATGCTGTGTATAGGCAGTCTTTTGTCAATCAGCAGCAGGAGGGCAAGGATAGGGGTGTGGCAAGAATCCTATTCTCCTGCATATTAGGAGAACGGCTGAACAAAATGATGTAAGTTATACACGGACCTGTTCAACATTTCTGATACTAGTTTGGGCTGCCCTCATTTAAGGCAGAATAAAACTAGTGACAGATTCCCTCTAAAGGAACAAGCTAACAACCAGGAAAGAGCTTTGTCCCCTAGAAGTAAACTTTGAGTACAGCGAGCAGCGATCATAAAAAGAACACAGAAACAAAGTTAAAAACTACAACTATATTTGGCTGTAGCATCTATGTATATTTGCTGTTTTGCTATCGCTATATGTCAAGTAAGAAGCCGAGCGGAGAGCGGTAATTATATTTACTCTTCTGCACTCCCATTGAACTCATCTGAGGTTTGGAATAAAGGGTTTAATGCAATTGGCAGCTGACAGGGCGGCTTTGAAGAATCCTCCCTGTAAAATAAAAAGAAAGTACAAAGATGTGCGGGGCTGTAGCTAACCACTATAGGGGACAGATCAAAGCCATCCCGCAGCATTATGGGTAAATGACTTGATATGCACATGCATTAAATATAGAACTGTTAGGAAGTGGCAGGGATGTACAGAATCCGGGCCGAGCAGTACAGGAGCTCGGAAATCTAAGGAATCACATACACATAGGATGACATTTTGGGGGCATCAGATGAGACAGTATGACACTTGTACAAATTGACACGACTATTAGGCCACAGGTAGAAAGTAACTAAGGTCAGGAAACAGCAAGTCTTAGGTGGGCTCCATGTGCAGCGTCTCAGTCCCCGTTATATGGCTCCTGTACGCTTAGTGTTGCCGTATATTATAGTGCTGATATATATGCTCTTTATACCATGTATTCTCTATATGTATATCTACTCATTTGACACACTGCCTATAGCATATACAAGGCCTTGGTTGTGCAAGGGTTAACTAAACTGTACTGTTTCATTATGACACGCCTTATCACATTTTTGAGAGATTATGTCAGTCTGGTCACCACCTCTCTCTAATCCAATCACAGTACTCTCAAAATCACTGTAGCATATAAAGGGTGAATTCAGACTAGTCTGGGGAGAGTATCTTCAGGGGCCATGACCTCCATCTAGTTCCCACCTTGAGAGTGAGTTTACTTGTATACGTATATACACTATAGTCTGACCACCTTCTGCCCTACAGTGTAGCGGGACCCGTCCTAATAGGGTGATACACGCCCCAGCCTTGGCTATCTGGGTGAAGCTAAGTTTCCGAGCCTTCCAGGTTACCTGCACTGCGAGATAGGATACATAGACCCTCTGGTAGCTTTGTCTTATCCAGGCTAGTTCCTCTTGTGTATGAGGATACTGCCCTGCACTTTTTAGACTGGTTCATGGCGTGGGCTAAGATGTTCCTAGACCCTTCTCCCTCTGTAGTGCTTAGCACTGCATAGTAAATATAGTAGGAATACTGAAAGAACAGAGCGTCTCTAGTTGCATCTGCGTACACACGAGTCTTACACTCAACTATCTTGTCCCGGACAAGGATCCTGGCAGAGCCAGGCCCTGGCTTGGCTACAGCAGAGACATATGTTCTGTGTGTCCCTCTCCCACGAGAATCTGGGTAAGAACTGACACTACACCTCCTCCCACCAAGTAACTTCCTACAGGGATTAAACAAGGTACCCTGTGAGTGGTGAAAAGGAATGTGTGCAAAAGAAAGAAGAGTGATAGGTTAGAAATAGAGAGTATTTTTAAATAAAAGTAACTTACAAATATGTATAACTTTCTGAAACCAGCTAATTTGAAAGAAAAAGATTTTCGCTGGAGTACCCCTTTAAAGGGGTTATCCAGCGCTACAAAAACATGGCCACTTTTTTCCAGACACCCTTGTCTCCAGCTTGGGTGGGGTTTTGCTGTCCGTCCATTGAGGTGAATGGAACTTAATTGCAAACCGAACCTGAACTGGAGACAAAAGTCTCTGAAAGAAAGTGGCCATGTTTTTGTAGCACTGGATAACCCCTTTAAGGTTAGTTCCCCTTTAGTAATCCGGTACATAAACACAGGAGGGACTTCCATTGTTCATCTATCGATGGCATTTTTATATAGAGGACTGCAGTATTTGTATTCAGGAAGGGCTCAAGGACAACAGGACTCTCAGCAATTACTGGCCATACGGAGCCGGCTGCTCAGAAATATTCCTGATGCACGCTGAAATTGTTTTCTACACTGTCAATAAAAGTGGCTGCCATTAGCAATGATTTCCAAACTTCAGCCATAAGTGTTTATTAATGTGATGGTCAGCAGAGTGAGAGAATGGAACGTCTTAACCGGCTCGGCAGCATAATGCGACCGTCCTGCCGCCACCCAGCTATCAAAGATGTGTCATGGCTGCATCCGTATTAGCGTCAACCAAATGGGAACCCCTACTGTCAGGGCCATTACACGCTGCTCCGGGTAATTGTCTCTTGAAAGATTCCTCTCCCTTCGGAAACAATTTGGCAAAGTGTTAAAAATGGTCACAATTATAGATTCCGGGCAGGAGTGTGCCCACAGTGGATCACGTTTATCGTTTTTTTTTTTCGTGTTCGTAGATGTCAGTGAATGCGTTGAGTGGTAACACCACCTTTTTATGGATATCGGGTCGAAAAGCTTTTTTACATATTTCCATTTGTTCTGATTCGGGACTGTTTAAGGTTTTCGCTGATGGGCAAAGGATTTTCAAGCAAGATAAAGTAGAAAGGGAAGATTGGATTACCGATGGTTGAAGAAGTCGGATGCAGCACTAAATGTGAATACGGTCATAAGCCATAGGCTGCATGTTTTCCAGGACTCCCTAGGGCTTCATCCAACTTCTTCAGCCACCGGTAATCAAATGCCGCACGTTTGGGCTCAGACCGTCCCCAGCTCTAACGCATCTTGTACCCCTTCTTAGATGTCCATATGCTCCGTAAGAGATGGATGTGGTCATCCCTATATATCCCTGTTATACATAATAGATAGAGATGAGTGAAGCAGACGGAAATTCATTTCGCATGTACTACACTGTAGAGGTCCCAGTGGCGGGTTTTTGGATCTGGCATGGCATAGACCATCCATGCCTTAGGCCCGTGTGGCGCCTCTCACCCCGCCTCCATCCAGCCAAGGGACGTGCTGAAAGTGAAGGGAGGCAGGGAGAGAGGTGCTGCAGGCCTAGGGCACGCATGGTCCCCGCCTGCTCCTCCACAGCAATAAAAGTAGTGTTTCTTTAAAATACCAGCACCAGGAGAAAGGCCGACCCCTGAACGAGATGCGGCGTGATGACGTCTACAACACGGTACTGGTGGTTTGTGGGTGGCTACATGCCGGTACAGAGCTGCTTTAAAGGGGTACTCCAGCGAAAAATTGTTTTCTTTCAAATCAACTGGTTTCAAAAAATTATATAGATTTGTAATTTACTTCTATTAAAAAAACTCCTGTCTTCCAGTACTTATCAGCTGCTGAATGTCCTGCAAGAAGTGGTGTATTCTTTCCAGTCTGACACAGTATTCTCTGCTGCCACCTCTGTCCATGTCAGAAACTGTCCAGAGAAGGAGAGGTTTACTATGGGGATTTGCTACTGCTCTGGACAGTTCCTGACATGGACAGAGGTGGCAGCAGAGAGCACTGTGTCAGACTGGAGAGAATACACCACTCCCTGCAGGACATACAGCAGCTGAAAGTGAAAGTAATTTATACATCTATATACCTTTCTGAAAAATACCTTTTCCTTTGGGCAGTGTAATGTTGATGCCGCCGACCCTCCACTTTATGCAGTGTCATTCTCTACATCCATACAAATAATTGTATATACCTATAATATTACGCTGCTATTCACTTAATGTCCTTTGATCCTTTCTCATCTTAATAATTAGCGGGATAACATTGGCTCGGCTTAGTCCTTGAGTTGTACTTTCCTGTCACAATGATGAAAATTCCTTAATGACACATTATGCTGATAGAAATCCTGGAAGGTGCGACGGCCGCCATATGGGTCATTACCTCGCCTTCCAAGAGATTGACGTAATAAGGAAATGGCGCACCACTGTGTAGGTCTCCTCTCTCCATAGGAACTCAAGGCAATGGGAAATTACCTCTCACTCCTATCATTTCATATAGAGCAAAGAACAGCTACAAAGAAGATCTCTCACTCTGGAGGACCTTTCATGTCCACGTATTACAGGGACATCCATAGGATTTTATTGGCTGCTATGTAATGCTTCACTTCACCTGTGGTGGCGCTGTGGGGAAAGCAAACACTTATTGCTGGGCTTCCCAGCAGGTTGTAGTTTAGCAGTGGAACACTATACCAAAAGTACATGATCATATGGTGCTCAAAGTAGGAAATACTTAAAATATTTTGGTATGATATCATATTGATCTTGAGAATTTCAGTATCACAGCAGCTCAGCAAAGACATGAAGGAGGAGATTTCTCAAACATGGTGTAAAGTGAAACTGGCTCAGTTGCCCCTAGCAACCAATCAGATTCCACCTTTCATTCCTCACAGACTCTTTGGAAAATGAAAGGTGGAATCTGATTGGTTGCTAGGGGCAACTGAGTCAGTTTCACTTTACACCATGTTTGATAAATCTCCATTAATTGTTATTACAGATTAATTAATTGTTATTACAGATAAGTTCATACAATACAAAGTTGGTGGAACATTAAAGGGGTTGTCCAAGAAAAACATGTCCGCTTTCTTCCAGAAACAGCACCTCTCCTGGCCGCAGTTTACGTGTGGGGATTTTGCAGCTCAGTTCCATAGAACTAAATGGAGCTGAACTGTAATACCACACACAACCTGAGGATGGGAGTGGCGCTGTTTATGCAAGAGAATAGCTGTGGTTTTTAAATCCTGGATAACCCCTTTAAAGAGGTATTCCAATGAATAAAAACACCTTTTTACATTTCTACCGTAAAGAAAAAACAAATATTGACTGAAAATAATAGAAGGGGACAGGGCCCCTTTGCTGCCACCAATGGCTCTGCCATTTAACATAATTTTTTTTTGTTTTTTTTAGTGTACACAAAAACTTGGTTGACTTGACCACATTTTTCTGTACGTTAAAAGTCACCATTTACAAGCGGATCCATTAAAGGCACTACAAAAATGCAGTGTGAACCCAGCCTTACCCAAGTCCTGCTCTGCCTCATAAACAGCTGATATAACAGGTTATAGTTATCGCTCATTATCGCCATACACTTCTTTAAGCGACTCTGCACCCACAATCTGACCCCTCAAACCACTTGTACCTTCAGATAGCTGCTTTTAATCCAAGATCTGTCCTGGGGTCTGTTCGGCAGGTGATGCAGTTATTGTCCTAAAAAACTACTTTTAAACTGGCAGCCCTGTGCCCTACAGCCGTGGCCTAGATTGTGTATGCATTTGGCTGGCACACCCTTTTTGTCCCTCTTCATCATCAGGAATGCTCCAGGCAGGTATTCTCCTATTCATCAGCTGTGTGAACACGGCACACGGGCTGGATCGTTAAGACACCTGTGCAATGTTCACTGCAGAGAAATAAGAAAAATGGTGAAGAGGGTGGGGAAGAGGGATGGAGGGGTTGTGCAAAGTTAGGGCACAGATACTCTAGGCCACAGCAATTTGACTCGGGCTGCAAGTTTAAAAGTTGTTTTTTAGGACAATAACTGCATCACCTGCTGAACTGACCCCAGGACAGATCTTGGATTAAAAGCAGCTATCCGAAGGTACAAGTGGTTTGGGGGGGGGGGGGGGGGGGGTCAGATTGTGGGTACAGAGTCCCTTTAAAGATCCTCTGCTCCAATGCATCTTTAAAAGTAGCAATGTAGCACGAGCTTGTCTTCCTGATAATCCGGTTGAGTGTATGTATTGAATCACAGTATAGGTGACAATGACCCTGATTCACTAAGGGGTACATCACAAAAAATCAACTGGTGCCAGAAAGTTATATAGATTTGTAATTTACTTCTATTAAAAATCTCCAATCTTCCAGTACTTATCAGCTGCTGTATGTCCTGTAGGAAGTGGTGTATCCTTTCCAGTCAGGAGAGAGGTTTTCTATGGGGATTTGCTACTGCTCTGGACAGTTCCTGACATGGACAGAGGTGACAGAGAGCACTGTGTAAGACTGAAAAGAAAACACCACTTCCTGCAGAACATACAGCAGCTGGTAAGTACTGTAAGACTTGAAATATTTGAATTGAAGTAAATTACAAATCTCTGCATTTTTTGGCACCAGTTGATATGAAAGCTTTCTTTTTGGTGAACAACTCCTTTAAGGATCCATATCTATCCTCTCCTACCAGAGTTCTTGTGCAGTGTTCAGCACCATCGATTGTTTAGCTAGTAATGTGCAATCCTCCCAGACATAAAGCTTGCGGTCTCCAATTTAAAAGTGAGCGCTGGGCAGCATGGATACCGGAGCCGCTGGCGTTTTGGCCGCCATTAGTCATGGCCACATGATTGACTCTACTCTCCGTCAGCCCTGTCTCTTTTCGCTTTGATTTATTTTAATTCAAACAAGTGGAAACCTCTCGGACTTGGCATGGCGGCTTCTTCTTGTCACTGATCTACTACCTCATTTTAGGAGCCATGGAAAACACTTAAGAAAGCAAAGGCTTGGAGGCCACTTCTGCTTCCTAGCAAACAAGGACCTAGAGGGACGGACAGGGTTCTATGGGACTGTCCAGAAGAAAGGAGAGCTGAAACGTAATGGATAGTCAGGAATAAGGATCATATCATTCCTATCAGAACTTGTTCTGGACTAGGGAGAGTGTATACAGTATACAGTGGTACCTTGGTTTAAGAGTAACTTGGTTTAAAAGCGTTTTGGTTTTTCAAAATTGTGACTTGGTGTAAGAGCATTGCTTTGGTTTAAGAGCTCCCTGTACTGGGTGGGAGGGGGAGTGGGGGAGGGGCATGGTCTTCATAGCGGGGTCTACAGCCCTGTACTATGACCCAGGAAGTCTCCCTCCCCTTCCAAATCATAGCAGATCCACTTCAGGCTGGGGCTTACATCAGGGGACAGGACTGTGGAGGTAATCTCTTCATAGCTGTAACCCCTCTCTCCCCGGACAGAGAGTGCTGCATGTATGTGCCCACATCTGCCCTCTTCCTTCCTTCCTGCTCCCTGCAGTCTCTGTCCGCCCTTGTGTTTCCCATCCTCTACATCAGTGATTTTCAACCTTTTTTGAGGCGCGGCACACTTTTTATACTTAAAAAATCCCGGGGCACACCACCAACCAAAATGGCACAAAATGACACTAAAACAGTACATATTATACATATAGTTAATAATATAGATTCTAAATGTATTTATACTAACTCAGTATGAAACCTGGGCCTGTTTTCTTCTTCCCGCCTGTGCTTCTCTCCTGTGCTTCTCTCCCCCGTGCTTCTCTCCCCCGTGCTTCTCTCCTGTGCTTCTCTCCCCCGTGCTTCTCTCCTGTGCTTCTCTCCCCCGTGCTTCTCTCCACCATACTTCTCCCCCGTGCTTCTCTCCTGTGCTTCTCTCCCCCGTGCTTCTCTCCTGTGCTTCTCTCCCCCGTGCTTCTCTCCCCCGTGCTTCTCTCCTGTGCTTCTCTCCCCCGTGCTTCTCTCCTGTGCTTCTCTCCCCCGTGCTTCTCTCCACCATACTTCTCCCCCGTGCTTCTCTCCTGTGCTTCTCTCCCCCGTGCTTCTCTCCTGTGCTTCTCTCCCCCGTGCTTCTCTCCACCATACTTCTCCCCCGTGCTTCTCTCCTGTGCTTCTCTTTCCCGTGCTTCTCTCCTGTGCTTCTCTCCCCAGTGCTTCTCTCCTGTGCTTCTCTCCACCATACTTCTCCCCCCTGCTTCTCTCCTCTGCTTCTCTCCTGTACTTCTCTCCACCCTGCTTCTCCCCCATCCCCAGGTTTCTCTCCCCCATTGTTTTCTCCTGTTTCACAGGGGCACTATAGTTTGGGGAATTTTCCCCGCGGCACACCCAACCATGTGTCGCGGCACACTAGTGTGCCACGGCACACTGGTTGAAAATCACTGCTCTACATTACTGTACAGTAACTTATAATATCACATATTCTGCTGTTTCTGAATATTTGTTTCATCTGTTTTACATGTTATTCACAATAATAAATCATTATTTTTGGGGTGTGGAACCAATTGTCAGCATTTTTATGATTTCTTATGGGAAAATTTGCTTTGGTTTAAGAGTGGATTTGGATTACAAGCGCCGTCCCGGAAGGAATTATGCTCCTAATCCAAGGCACCAATATATGTTGTAGCTTGTGAATGCAGTGCAATAAATGGGGGTGCACTAACTAACTGGTTATGGGGTGCACTGTAAATTTTTAGGAAGAACTAAATTGCAACTCTCCGGCACTTTCTGACAACAGGTGATTTGAAAGAAAGCCATTTTTGCTGGAGTACCCCTTTAAGGCATTTCTGTCTGTGAGATGAGATCCGGCCTCTCATTCTCATTTTTTGCTTGTCTGTCTTTTACATTTTCCAACCTATTAACTTTTCTCTTATATTCCGTGAATCCGTCGAAAGTGAATTGTTTAACTCCTAGGGTGCTCTCCCATCATTCAATAGCAAGGAACCGTCAGGCACTTCTATGGGGGGTTTCTATCCCATTAAAAGCATATTAGCAGATGCAGCCACCATGACATGAATCTGTATTGGTTTGTCTGTTTCGTGTTGCTAGGCAGTCGGGACACGAAAGGCTTTCTCTGATACATCGATGTCGGTCAATGCTCCAGTCTATTCCAGCAAAGTTCTCATCTCTTTGACAATTATTTGTGATCATGGCGCTGAGTTATTGTTGTAAACAATCCATCTCCTAAAATGCAATGTGCAGACACTGAACCAGCAGGAGGTGCAGGGAGATGTGAGTGCTAATAGGAAAGCAGCAAAATTTGTGAATCGTGTATAAGATTTGATGTAAGGGTAAAGGAAAAGAATAGAAGAGCTAGGCTAAAATGATGAATTAGTATTCTCAAAAAATTTACATAGGACTGCAAAAAATGTATTGTATTCTCTTCATTTAAAGGCATACTCCGGTAAAAATCTTTTCTTTTCCTAAATCAAGTGGTTTCAGAAAGTTATATAAATTTGTAATTTCCTTTTATTTAGAAATCTCCAGTCTTCCAGTACTTATCAGCTGCTGTATGTCCTGCAGGAAGTGGTGTATTCTCTCCAGTCTGACACTGTGCTCTCTGCTGCCACCTCTGTCCGTGTCAGCAACTATGTTACTAGTATGATGTGGAGAGAGAAGAGCGGGTGTGAGGCAGAGAGCAGGTAGCATCCTATACCGAATGACCAGAAATACCAGCTCGTCCGATCACTGGCTACAGTAGTGACCCAACCCCCTCAGGGACTGGCTGAGTAGACACCTCCTGCAGGTAGTGCTGCTCAGCCAGGACCAGGACTACTGGAACAGATGTGGTGGGGAATTGGGGCAGTTGAGTATCATCTTTTTTTTTTTATCTTTGTTTTTTTTTATTTTATTTGCAGTCTATATACTACAATTGTGTGTCATCAGACAGGACCTTTAAGTAACTATATTATGCTACGGCAGTCTCCTTTAGATTTTTTTCATTGCAAATATGAAATCATGTGATGTATTCTGTAGACATGGGGGGGGGCAGCTTGTTACGGAATGCTGCGTTTACACGGAACGATTATCGTTCAAATTTTTGCAATAACGAGCATTTGAGCGATAATTGTTCCGTGTACACACAGCAAACGATCAAGAGACGAGCGAGAAATCGTTCATTTTGATCTTTCAACATGTTCTCAAATCGTCGTTCACTAAAAATTCGCAGATCGCTTCGTGTAAACAGTCTTTCAAAGATTCACCCTATGTGAAATATGAGCTTAAGCGACCTTAAAAACTATCACAATAACAATTTTTCTTACAAATTTTCTACTGATTTATTTGTCTAAACGCTGATCGTTATAAAAACCAAACCGTTGCTTCAAAATTGTAAAATGATTGATTGGGCGAATTATCGCTTCGTGTAAACGCAGCAGAGCTCCATTCAATTAATAGTCCTGGTGTAACAAAAATAAGTTGGCCTGTATCTAGTCTTGCAACTTGTTACATTTGATACTTATTAAAAACTATTCAGCAGATTGGGGTAAGGATCAGTGTACAATGCCGCTGGACGCTCAGATCTCCCCCTCTGAGTTGCTTGCAGGCATTCTGTGCTTTGCCTTCACTGTTTATGCATATATTATCCTGCAAACCTTTAGGTGTCCAATGTGATCAAAGGAAGAGGACATTTGTATTCAACCCTAATGTCTGCCAAGGCAAAATGCATGTCTTCTCTGATCAATTGCATTGCCAACACTTAATCGAGTGCTGTGTGAAGCCATGCATTAAATTACCATAATAACTTGTCTGACCAATGCACAAAACTGCTTCTCCCTCTTGCTGGGGATGTCACCTGGTAATCTTTGATGATAGAACATCCACTTATTCGCTCACTTCCCTTTAAGCAGAAAAAAAATATATATATTTTACCAGAAATACTGAGTTTAAGAAAAAAAAAACTTACTAAACTTTAATGGAGTCTATAGTACTATACTTTTATTCTACAAGATCTTATTTTATGTCTTGTATGTTCTCCCATATCTCCTCCTCCAATAGTTTCCGACTATCCACTCCTGCTGTATATTGCTATGGACCATCCTGCTACTATATAAAGATTATCGTTCTATTGATTCTAGGTAAGAATATCTTTATTTGTACAGAATCAATCAGAGTCTATAGGGAAGAGCACGGCCCTAAATCTCCTCTCGGCTTCTCGTAATCCAAGTTATCTCAAAGACCTCGGAGTGTCTGGTGCATTGATCGGAGAAGACCAGAAGCCTCTTTGTGTACGGCCCGTCTTGATCTTCAAAGCCATTGCCAGGAGTCATAATGTTGTTGTTCACCAGCAAAAATTTCCCTGGATGTTACTGGTTGAGAATTCATTGTACTCTCGAAATGGTCCTGATCCACAAAGGTGGTTGTACACGTTACGGAGCCCTTTTCTGCTCTAATGTCGTACATACTGACCTCTCAAGCATCCACAAAAACTTTCTTTACTTCTCAAATTTTGGTACAATTTCTTTCTTTTGCCAATTTTTACTTTTCACGACTTCTTTACAGAAACATGACCCTTATTTTATTAGATAGAAGTTTACATCTTGTTATGTGATGGCGACAGATTTGATAGCTACCACGACGGTTGACGTTTTTTTTTTTTATCCATTTCTTTTCTTTCGACCTTCCTCCTTTCATAGAACAATGGATTATTCAGAACTAAAGCTGAGTGAATAGATCTGAAGAAATTAAATTAATTCTGCGTTTCCCTAAAAATATGAATGTATCTGAATAGAAAGCTTTTTGGATTTGTTTTTGGTGAATTGCTCAAAATGATGGCTGCCAATCCAATGATCAGAGAGAAGTCTAACCCTATCTGTAGCTAAGGGTTGGTTTTATTCTTTCTTGGTAAGGATTGCATACAGTGTATACAGTCCTACGAGACCGCAAATGACTTTTTAGGGCAATTGGGCAATTTGACTGCCAGTTCTACCAAATTGGACCTGAAAAAAGTTTAAGAAAATTTTCTAATCTTTAAATCTCAGGAAATCATCTAATCTCTATTTGTAATTTTGGTAAATTTTCTTTCTTTTGCCAATTTTTAGTTCTCACAACATACCCCTTTTATTTTTCTAGATGACAGCTCAGATGGTATTCCTTCAGGTTCCCCGCTGAATGTACTCACCACTGCTTCCAAGTCTCATCTCTGCCAATTGGTGCGCCCAGCCAATAACTGCCCACGGGGCTGTCCCATCTCAGAAGTAGCGGCGGGAGCATTCAGTGGGGGATACGTATACTCAAAAAGAGAACAGGTTCGAATAGGATGTATATTATTTTCTATGCAGCCCCAGTTCTAAATCAAAAAATTAAATGGCTGGAGTACTCTTTTATATTCATTCGGACAAACTAATGGATGACTGTAAATTGGGATGGCTGGGGATGCCGTCCATTATATATGAATCGCAAATTAAAGGTTGAGTGGTTGATATTTTTACATTTTTTATTTTGTACCGGACCTCCTTATACCTGCAGTAGAGCATTGATGGTAAGGAAGGACTGATGACTGAAAGTGTGGCCTTAGGAAAGCTCCTCGAGGGGATTACGGGAATGCTAAGCCTTGCAAAGCCTTGATACAGGGTTAGTCCCCTCCTAAAAGAATACTCTTTAACCCCTTGCCGCAAAATGACGTTTGGGGAACGTCATGTAAAGCAGGTAGTTCCTGCAACATGACGTTCCCCAAACGTCATGCTTTCCCTGCCTCCCCCCGCTGTCCCTATGTGAGATCGGGCAGCGGGAGGAGGCTATGTTAGACAGCCTCCTCCCGCTGCCTCTGCCCGGACAGTTAACCCTATAAACTCCACGGTCGATGCGACCGCAGCGTCTATGGGGGAGATGTGACATCTGCCGCCGATTGGGACATCTGTTGCCTCCTCCAGCCGCCACTTCCAGTGTGTCTCCCGGCCCCCCTTCCCCTTCTGACCGTAGCGGAGATTGCCACTATCAACGTTATAGCGGCAGTCTCCGCCGATAGCTTTCATCTCCCCCCACTGTGAATCCACGGTGCGGGGAGATGAAAATGTATCCCCCAGACCCCAGATCAGCCCCCCTAGTGCCCCGATCTCTAACCCTCTCCCTCCCCGGGTGGCTATCAGATCCAATATGGCCGCCCCCATCCCTGTGAACAGACTATGTCTGTTCACAGGGATGGAAAAAAAAAATGATCAAAGCCCCATGCTCTCCGCCACCGGAGGTAGCGGAGAGCATGGGGCAGTGATCGGGGACCCCCCTATGGGGTCCCGGAACAGGCGATCGGCGGAATATACTATATACCGCTGATCGCCAGTTCCCAGTGCAGGGAAGCACTTTTTATCCCCTGTCACCATAAATGATTGGTGACAGGGGATAAAAAGTGTCAGTGTCCATCCCCCAAGTCGCCCCCCACCCCCCCAGTCACCCCCAGTCACCCCCCCCCCCCTTCCCCATATACTTTACCTGATCCTGGGAGGTCCTTCCTCCTCGGCGTCCAGGCTGCTTTTGAAGTGCGCATGCGCTCCAAAAGCAGCCAACTCTGAAAATTTGGTCTCTGTCACTGAACTATGATTGCTGTGATAGAAAATATCAGAGTAATCATAGTAATACAGTGAAAAAAATGTGTAAAAGTACAAAAAGTGAAAAACATACAAAAAAATAAAACACACTTTTTATTATAGTAATAATTGCAGTTTACTCCCAAATTACCCCTGATGCCCCCCCCCCCCAGATTACCCGTAACCACCGCAGGTTTCCCGTAACCGCCCCTGGTTGCCCGTAATCACACCAGATTACAAGTAACCACCGCACGTTGCCACTGACCACCGCACGTCGCCTCTGACCACCGCACGTCGCCACTGACTACCGCACGTCGCCACTGACTACCGCACGTCGCCACTGACCACCGCACGTCACCATTGACCACTGCACGTCGCCTCAGACCACCGCACGTCGCCTCTTACCATCGCACGTTGCCACTGACCACCACACGTCGCCTCTGACCACCGCACGTTGCCTCTAACCACTGCACACTGCCTCTAACCACCCCAAATTGCGAATGACCCCCTTCAGATTGCCCGTAACCACACTAGATTGCCGTAACCACGCCAGATTGCCGTAACCACCCCAAATTACATATAAGCACTTCAGTTTGCCCAGAACCACAGCAGGTTGCCTATAACCACCCCAGATTGTCTGTAACCACAGCAGATTGCCCGTATCCACCCCACGTTGCCCGTATCCACCCCACGTTGCCCGTGACCACCCCAGATTGTCCGTAACCACCCCAGGTTGTCGGTATCCACCCCAGATTGCCTTTAACCACTGCAGGTTGCCCGTAACCACCTCTAGATTACCCGTAACCACCCCAGCCTGTCCGTAACCATCCCACATTACCTGTAATCTCATTTTTTTATTGTATTTTAGTAACTGCGCTATTCTAATAACCATTACTAGCTGCAGTTTTGCTCCATCAAATTGGCGCTCCCTTCCTTCTGAGTCCCGCTGTGTGCCCATACAGTGGTTTATGCCCACATAAGGGGTACCGTTCTACTCAGGAGAACCTGCTTTACAGATTTTGGGGTGAATTTTCTCTCCTGTTCCTCGTGAAATTGAGAAATTTCTAACTAAAGGAACATATTATTGGAAAAATTCGAGTTTTTCATTTTTACTGTCTACTTTTGAATACTTTCCTCTAATACCTGTGGGGTCAAAATGCTCACCGCAGACCATGATGAATTCTTTGAGGGGTGCACTTTCCAAAATAGAGTGACTTATGGGGAGATTTTACTCCGCTGACACTACAGGGGCTCTGCAAACGCATCTGGCGCTCAGAAACTTCTTCAGCAAAATCTGCACTGAAAATGCTAATTGGCGCTCCTTTCCTTCTGAGCCCTGCTGTGTGCCCATACAGTGGTTTATACCCACATATGGGGTACCGTTGAATTCAGAAGAACCTGCGTTACAGATTTTGGGGTACGTTTTTTCTCCTGTTCCTCATGAAATTGAGAAATTTCAAACTAAACTAACATATTATTGGAAAAGTTCAGGTTTTTCATTTTAACTGTCTAATTTTGAATACTTTCCTCTAATACCTGTGGGGTCAAAATGCTCACTACACACCAAGATGTATTCTTTGAGGGGTTTACTTTTGAAAATGTTGTCACTTATGGGGGGGTTTCTCTCTGCTGACACTACAGGGGCACTGCAAACGCACCTGGCGCTCAGAAACTTCTTCAGCAAAATCGGCATTAAAAAAGCTAATTGGCGTTTCCTTCCTTCTAAGCCCCGCTGTGTGCCCATACAGTGGTTTACGCCCACATATGGGATACCGTTGTACTCAGGAGAACCTGTGTTAGTAATTTTGTGGTCCTTTTTTTCCTCATGTTCCTTTTGAAAATGAGAATCTTTAATCTAAACGTATACATTATTGGAAAATTTTAATTTTCCATTTTTTTACGGCCTAATGGTGAACACTTTCCTCCAGCCCCTGTAAGGTTAAAATGCTCATTATACCCCTAGATTAATTCTTTAAGGTGTCTAGTTTCCAAAAAGGGGTCACTTATGGGGGTTTCCAGTATACAAGCCTCCTAAATCTATTTAAAAAAGAACTGGTCCCTAAAAAAAATCAGTTTTGGAAATTTCATGAAAATTTGATAATTTGCTGATATATTTCTATGCCCCATAACACCCTAAAAAAGTAAAATATGTTTACCAAATTATTCCAGAATAAAGAAGACATATTGATAATGTGATTTAGTAACAAATTTATGTGCTATGACTTCCTTTTTTAAAAAGCAGAGAATTTCAAAGTTCATAAAATGCTAATTTTTCAAATTTTTCATGATGTTTTGATGTTTTTCACAAAAAACACGCAAAGTAGTGACCAAATTTTGCCACTTACATAAAGTGCCATATGTGATGAAAAAACAATCTCAGAATCGCTAGCATACGTTAAAGCATCACTGAGCTATAAGAGCATAAAGTGAGACAGGTCAGATTTTAAAAAATTAGCCTGGTCATTAAGGCCAAAACAGGCTTTGGAGGCAAGGGGTTAATGACCTCTATTAGTTCTGTATATAAGAAGCTTTTTGGCATTTCAATATTCTGACATATTAGTGATTCCCCCCGCCTCCTCTTTCCTTGTCCACTCTTTCCCTTTTTCCTATTCTTTCAATTTTGTTCATTGTGATATTTTTTTTTTTTACCGGGTATGTTCCATCTGGTTTGTATAATTTGAAAAACCAGTAAAAACTAAATGTGTTCAAAAGAGAGCGTGTAAGTGATCTCTGGTTTGATGGTTTGTGGAAGGGGACAGAGAACCTACGCGACAGATAAGCCAAAATTTATTTTTTGTTCTTTGTCCTTTGGTGGTGCCTCGACTCAGCACTAGAGATGAGCAAATACGATTCGATCGAGTAGGTATTTGATCGAATATTGCGGTATTCAAAAGATTCTAACTCAATTGAGTAGTGTGGCGAATACGCTGGAAACATTTAAAATCCCTCCCATCTCAGTCGGCACTTTTTTTAATCCAATCACCATGCAGGGAGGCCGTGAGGGACCCTGGGAGTACACACGCAGCGCGAAAACGCCGTCTACACTCATTGGATAGCTGAACCACATGACCTCGAATCTTAAATACTTGGCTCCCGCTTCTCGACCGCAGATGAGCTTTCAACCTAGCCAGGGAAAGATGTTGGAGCAGGGAGAGATAGGTTTTAGTAGCGGTTTGGTTAGGCAGGCTTACTACAGATCCCAAAAGTCCTTTTCAGGGCTAAGATCCAGCGAAAAAGTCATCTCTGAATCCAAAGCTTCTCAGTGCTAAGAAATAGATGATAACAACAGCAGCATCAGCAGCTGTATTCATTCCAGTACCCTGTGTGTACAAGTGACTTATAGTGTCCCTGGTTTAGCCCACTAAGGGCACCAGATATATACTGTTCACTACTCGCTTATCTCTACTCAGCACCAAACCTGATTGTTTATAAAATGTGGAGGAAAAAAAAAATCTATATTCTGTTTGTTCTTAAATTGTAGTTGAATAGAAAAAAAGAAGAAAGAAATGGACCCTCCATGGACCCTATAGAATAGTATGTAACCTCTATTGTTTGTAACCTTTGAATTGTTCATATATTATTCCATTACAGCCTAAAATTCACTTTGTAACTCCAAATCTTTATACAATAAAAGACCATACTTTCAGTTTTGTGACCTTACATCAATGTTTGACTTTAGGGCTGGAAAATGGCCAAGTCAGTACTTCACAATGGCCATAGAAATCCATTGCCACTCCACCAACACTTCGGAACATTTTGTTACCTCTTTTGTTTCCAAACTTTTGAATTATACAAATATATCTTTCTTCATAGCCTAAAATTCACTTAGGAACATCACATTCCTAGGCTATATTTTCAGTTCTATAACCTTGCAACGTCAACTGACTATTGTCTGACTTTAAGGCTGGGAAATTTTGCGCTTCATTGGAAAAGGCTCTGTGTAAAGTGGAAAGTTATAGGTCTGCATTCAAGCAGTAAAGCCATTAATTAAGATCTATTGAAATGATTTTCTTAGGATCAATGATTTCATAAAAATTTCAAGTGACATGTCAGCTCTGACAACGGCTAAATCCAGGTTATACTCGGGAATGGAAAAAAAACACAAAACTCTACTATGTCTGCAAAGTTCCACTTGAGTGATCCCGGTGACCTTATACGTTTGTATTGAAGTTCAGGGAATTGAAATGCGATGGATGTCAACACAAGTGTTACTCTGGGAAGATGAGAGTTCTCTGCCAGGGTTATTGTTGTGACGTACAAGAGATATGTGATTTGCATGGAATCTTACGGATACTGAGGGATGAATTTTAGTTACAATAGTAGTAGCCCCGGGAGTTGTGCTTCTCTATGCCTATTTATATTCCTTTGCAATGCTGATTTGTGTAACGGAAAAGTGGACAATAATCTCCTATGGGCACTGTAATGGCGGCCATTAGTGGGTGGCATTCAGCATCCGAGACCAAAATAATTCATAAGAGGTAAGGATGTTCCCATCTTGGTTATACATGGCTGCCGGCCCCTTTGGCCTTAAAGAGGATGTACCATTAGGTACATCGCCTTTAATCTGACCTGTGGATAGAACGGCGCTGTCACGGGCAAGCCACTGCCGTGGTCTGTTATTCGATCCACGGCCCGGTTCCCATGTACAGCGCCGTTCTATGCACAGGTGACGGCCCGCCCCCAGTGGGAGGGAATTCTCTCCCCTCTATGATGCGGCACCGTTAGAATCAATGGAGCCGCGCCATACTGGGGCAGGGGATTCCGCCCACTGGGGGCGGGCCGTCCTGCCTCCTGTGCTTCAGCACCAGCCCGATACCCGTGCATAGAACGGCGCTGTACACGGGAATCGGGCCGCGGATGGAAAAACGGACCACGGCACCGGCTTGCCTGTGAAGGCGCCGTTCTATCCACAGGTCAGATTAAAGAGGATGTACGCTAGGCACTGGCACGTATACTCACCACAGCTGATCCGGCTTTGTTTCGGTCCCACGGCGCCATTCAAATCCAATGCACCCTCACGTCAGCCTCTGCTGTGACTCCTCTTCTGTCTCCTGTTATTGTACGCCGGGCGTGTGACTTCAGGGAATTTAATCACAGGAGACAGAAGAGGGACCGGAACAAAGCCGTGCCGGGACACCGATCAGCTGCGGTGGGTATACGCACCAGCACCTAGCGGGGGGAGGGGGGCCAATAATATTTTTTTGTGAACTGCTTCTTTAAACAGGCAAGGGTGGCTCGGAAGCCCTCAACATCCCCATCAGTTGGTGGTCCAAGAAGTGGGACCTGCATCTAGGATTCATTTATGGCATGTTAGTTTTTTAGCAGCCTTTATTTTTTTCCCAGAATTTATTTTTAAAGGAGATCTCCAGTGATTTTTTTTTTCTCAGACCAACTGGTACAACACATCAGTCCTTCTTAGCAGTGGATTGAGTTGGCCATACACATTTGGCAAAATCTTCTAAAAGTCTAGATTGGCCGATAATCTAACACGTATGTACCGCCACTTGGCATGTCATTTGGAATGGAAATTAGGCGTAATGGAATTGCCCACTCCTTTGTTCCCACATGCGATAAGTTCATCCCCTCTCCAGACTGTAATAAAATGTACATGTTCATACATGATGGCATTGCTATGGTGGAGTCGGGTGACATAGCCATCAGCCATGATCCCGTGAACTATAAGCAGGCATGGAGAATAATTTCCATATTGATGTTGTCAGATGCTGTATGGGTGACTTAGATCTCCTTCTATTGTATCTGAGGTTGTACAGTCCATGACTACATTATTATATGCATGATATTCACAGCACGCTCCCTTTTTGGCCGTGCACATCATACTTTATTTCACAGAGCAGATTGTTCTGAAATGTAACATAGATGAACATAGTCTTCCGGGGGCTATGATGTCGTTGACCTCTGCCCCGCTGTCAGGGGTCGTGTCTCCTTTACATGCAAATCCGTCTGACTACCATAAAAGTGCTCTGGGGACCCAACCTCATATGGAGTTATTCGAAGGATGTGTAATAGCGAAAATGGATGAAAGTGACAGAAAATTCCAGAATGCAATAGCCTGAGCGTCGGAGTATAATGCCTTCTGCTTAATACGGACACATGGATATCAAGAAAGGGGGCTCGTGGCATTTCTATAATTCATACAGCAATATGGAAACATATTTGTCAGTAACACCCTTGTGGGTATTTCACACAGGAGATGACCTGTCGAACTTAATGGTAAATTGACCTTAGATATGATGCTAGGGTTGAATTGCTGTATAACGCTGATAGTTCTTTCCTATTTCTAAAAGGGGAACTATCAGCAGGTTAGACGAACCCAACCTGCTAATAGCCCCCTGTAGCATCGGGGTCTCTGAGGAAGAAGTATGTGTATTTCCTTCCTCCTCGCCGCTGGTTCCACGATGTCAAAGAAAAGTCTGCTGTAAATTTTTATTAAAGTATTGTATTGCCCACCAAAAGTTATACAAATGACCAATATACACTTATTACGGGAAAAGCTTTTCCCCTGCACTTACTACTGCATCAAGGCTTCACTTCCTGGATAACATGGTGATGTCACTTCTGGATAACATGGTGATGTCACTTCCTGGATAACACGATGAGGTCACTTCCTGGATAACATGATGATGTCACTTCCTGGATAACATGGGGATGTCACTTCCTGGATAACATGGTGATGTCACTTCCTGGATAACATGGGGATGTCACTTCCTGGATAACATGGTGATGTCACTTCCTGGATAACATGGGAATGTCACTTCCTGGATAACATGGTGATGTCACTTTCTGGATAACATGGTGATGTCACTTCCTGGATAACATGGTGATGTCACTTCCTGGAAAAAATGGTGATGTCACGCCCGACTCCCAGAGCTGTGCGGGCTGTGGCTGCTGGAGAGGATGATGGCAGGGGGACACTGAGGGACACTGGGGGGACACTGAGCATCCCTCTGCCATCATCCTCTTCAGCAGCCACAGCCCGCACAGCTCTGGGAGTCGGGTGGTGACATCACCATGTTATCCAGGAAGTGACATCACCATGTTATCCAGGAAGTGACATCACCATGTTATCCAGGAAATGACATCACCAGGTTATCCAGGAAGTGACATCACCAGGTTATCCAGGAAGTGACATCACCAGGTTATCCAGGAAGTGAAGCCTTGATGCAGTAGTAAGTGCAGGGGAAAAAAACACTTTATGTGCATTTTCTGTAATAAGTGTATATTAGTAATTTGTATAACTTTTGGTGGGAAATACAATACTTAAATAAAAATGTTCACTGGACTTCTCCTTTAATTAAGGTAAACTCCGCTCCGGAGCACCCGGCCAACCACCACCATTGATTATCATTAGAAGGGGCACGTCGGATGACGTGGCAGTGCTCCTAACGGTGTTCTGAAATAGAGTTTATCCCAACTAAGGCCCCATTCACAGGTCCGTGTCAGTTTTTACTGTCAGGAAATCCTGATCAGGAGACCTCAAATGTCATCAGTAAAGTATCAGGATTTCCTGACAGTAATCCGTTTTTACCTTCAGGAAACCATCAGGAAAAACCTTCAGGATTTCCTGATGAGAAAAAAAAGAAGTCATTTTACCACTACGTCCCCCTCGTGTACCGTACCACTGTGTCCCCCTCGTGTACCCTGCCACTGCGTCCCCCTCGTCTACCTTGACACCGTCTCCCCCTCATTCCATGTGTCATCCTCTAATCTGTTGCAGAACTACAACTCCCATCATGGACTGTCAGCAGGACATGATGGGAGTAGTAGTTTTAGGGGATAACCTCACCTGTCCTGAATCCTGCTCTGGCCTCTGTAGTCCTCTTCTCCTTCTGATGGTCCCCGAGGTGAGAGAAAAGGCGAGGGGTGCGTCCAGGCTCCTGGCAGAGGATTGGGGGGCGCTGAGGTCCGGGGGGGAGGGGTATAGGGTTGCGATCAGGCTTCTGGCATAGGATTGGGGGTGCGGGGGGGAGAATGGGGGTGCCGATCGCTGATGTCCGCGGGGGGGGGGGGGGGGGTATGGGGGTGTCGGGCAGCGTGAGCTGCGGCCCGGGGAGGGGGGGGGGCTGGACCTTTGATGTCGCGGCGCACCTGGGGCTGAGGTCCTGGGGGCAGCATGGGAGTCAGGCTGTAGGAGGCCGGGGCAGACTGAGGCGGGGGCAGGAAGAGGTCTGGGGACCGGAGCACACTAGCAGACCAGGTACAGCAGGAGGCCGGAGGAGACAACCGGACAGGTTCGGGGGAGGGGGGTACGGGTGCTGGGCAGGCAATCCGGAATGGACGCTATCCTGATATGCATCAGGAAAGCGTCCGCAGTTCCGGCGCTCCCATAGACAGCTATGGGGGCGCCCGGGCCGGAATTCCGGACAAAAATAGGACATGTGCTATTTTTTCCGGATCTATTTTCCGGAACGGACACCCTTTCGGAAAAATCCAGAAGGGTGTCCATGTCTAATGAAACTCTATGCGCCCAGAAATCCTGATAGGAAGTCCGGACAGATTTTCCAGTTGTGTGAAGGGGGCCTAATTGTGCAGGACCACCAGGGAGGAGGAAGGTAAGAGACATACCTTTCTCCTCAGTGTGCCGGCCACTATCTGATAGTTCTCTTTTAAAAGGATGTCCCCATCTGAGTAACTTACCCCCGATTCACAGCAGCAGACTGGTGGAGGGCTGACCAAGCGGACTGCATGAATAGTGCAGCCCGTCACTGCTCCATTCATTTAAAAATATCAAGTTTCCCAGTACTTATCAGCTGCTGTACGTCCTGTAGGAAGCAGTGTATTCTTTCCAGTCTGACAAAGTGCTCTCTGCTGCCATCTCTGTCCATGTCAGGAACTGTCCAGAGCAGGAGAGGTTCCTGACATAGACAGAGGTGGCAGCAAAGAGCACCATGTCAGACTGCAAAAAATACAGCACTTTCTGCAGGACATAAAGCAGCTGATAAGTACTGGAGGACTTCATAATTTTAGATAGAAGTAATTTACAAACCTATATAACTTTCCGACCCCAGTTGATCTGAAAGAAACATTTTTTTTTTTTTTTTTTTTTTACTGGAGATCCTCTTTAAATTAAATCCCATTGACTTGGATGAAAGCCATGCATTGCGCTGTGTACATCGATTCCTATTAATGTCTATAGGGATCCATATGGAGCTGGGTGGCCGTTCTGCTTTTTAAGCTTGACACAACCATTTTTATCAATGCATTTAACTTTGTTTCCCGTCCATTGATACAGTGTGTCATGAGAATGATAGACTATAGGTTTCTCTATGGGCAGTGCATGTTATATTACTCACGAGACTCACAAACTGAAGTGGTCACTTTTACTGTTAGTTGTTTTATTGCCCCAGTTATTAGTGCACATGTAAATGTCAAATAAGCCTTCAATCTCTTGGCTCAATCCCCATTGTCAGACTGGAGCTAATCTACTATAAACCGCCATATAACTGCTGTATACTACACCAATAAGGCAACACTGAGATTAAACAAAGGCAATAGGAAATATCCCAACCCCCCATAACTCACTCTCTATCTCCATGCATATTCTTTTAAGATTTTATTTATTTTTTATTTTTTTGCTGAACCAAGATTCTGCGACACACTTTGAGATGACTCTTTATATATAGTTCAAGTGTCTTACTGGCAATCAGAGAGTCTAATAGAGAGTTTAAAGAGTAGGAAAAAAAGATTTTGCAGCTTTTCCAGATTGTCATTTTAGAACAACCATTATTTAAGTGATGTCTCAACTGGTCGATTTTTGTTTGCTTAAAGGGGTAGTGCGGTCTAAAGGATTTTTTCACTAAATAACACACATTACAAAGTTATACAACATTGTAATGTGTGTTATTTAAGTGAATGGCCCCCTTCCCCATGTTCCCCGACCCCCAAACGCAGATCTGGAAATGTGATGCACTATACTTACCGAATTACTGTTGACCCCGGCCGCCATCTTAGGACGAAAACGTCATGTTCAGGAGGCCGGCCTGACTGCTCCAGCCCTCCCCCTTGCTAGCCCCCGCCAGTGCGTCATCAGCTGCTCAGCTGCGATTGGCTGAGCACACCAGAGCTTAGCCAATCTTGGCTGAGCAGCTGATGATGTGCTGGAGGGGGGCCAGCATAAAGGGAGGGCTGGAGCAGTCAGGCCGGCCTCCTGAAGTTGACGTTTTCGTCCCAAGATGGCGGCCGGGATAAACAGTGATTCGGTAAGAACTTACCCCTCCACGTGCCCACGGTGAGTCCTGGAAGGCGAGTTGTGATGACATCATGACTTGGGGAAAAAGGCTTGTCCTGGCGGATGGACTGGCCGCTCAGCCAATCAGTGACTAAATAAGCGGCCAATCCATCAGCCAGGTTATGTCAGCGCCGGAGAACCCGGGGCCCAGCGGGGGCCCGAGGCCGGTCCAACCGCTTTACCGGGGGCACGGGAAGAGGTAAGTTCGTACTTGTAATCAAATTGCCCCCTGCCCCGGCCCCCTGCCCCTTTAAAGGGAACCTGTCCCCCCATTAAATGTGCAGTGCAATCTATAGGCAGAAGTTGTAGGGCAGGAGGAGCGAAGCATGTTAATATATGAGCTTGTGGAGGAGGATCCAGGATAAGGGTCCTATTACACGGAGCAATTTTTAACGATTAACGATTAAGGACTAACGATAAACCATCGCAAACTAGATTGTTTATCGTTAACCTGAAATCGTTTACCATATTACACAGAACGATGGTTGTTAGTGGTAACTATGATCGTTTATCCCTTCTGATCCCAGTAAAACAATGAACAATGTGCAATTACACTGAACGAGTAGTGAAAAAATGCGGAACTTGAGCGAACAAATATGGAATTACAGCGAACGATTAACGATAATTTTAGGTTCAGATCTACATGAATGGTCAACGACATACGAATGATTTTGATTGTTTCGATTTTTCGCACGATAATTGTCCCGTGAAATAGGGCTCTAACTTTTCATTTATTCACTCACAACTCAACTCATTCTGGGTGTAGGAGTCCGGGCGTACTACTAGTGATTGACAGCCTTCAATAAATAAGTGTGCATACCATTATTACTAGCACTGATTAGGACCGCCCACTGGACTCCTAAGACCACAATAAGGGGTTTACACTAATAAATGACTGGTTAACACTGAATCCTTTCCAGTGCAGCTCCAGGAGCTGTTGCCATGGTGACTAAGTCTTCAGTCTTCCCATACTTATCAGCTGCTGTATGTCCTGCAGGAAGTGGTATTTTCTTTCCAGTCTGACACAGTGCTGCCACATCTGTCCATGTCAGGAACTGTCCAGAGCAGGAGAGGTTTTCAATGGGGATTTGCTACTGCTCTGGACAGTTCCTGACATGGACAGAGGTGGCAGCAGAGAGTACTGTGTCAGACTGGGGGGAATTCACCACTTCCTGCAGGACATACAGCAGCTGGTAGGTACTGGAAAATTGGAGATTATGAAATAGATGTAAATTACAATTCTATATACATTTCTGACACCAGTTGACTTGAAATTTTTTTTTTTACTGGTTTACCCCTTTAAGACAGCTGACTTTAATCTAAGGCGTATAGGCACCTTCACTCCCTGCCTAGGCTGATTCATTCTATTTAATTTGTCAAACATTTGTGTTCTAAACCAGAAACTTCTAATAGTGAAGAGTATCTAAGGAAGTTATGTGTCTCCTTGACGAGAACACCATCGTAGAGAACCTTGAAGGCTAAAAAGTAGGGGGGGAAAAGTATGTTGGAAAAGTATGTTCCAAAGTATGGTGGAAGAAACTTGTCCTCTAATTCTAAGAGTTGTGGACTTACATTGGTGATCTGCTGCAGGTAAGGTGAAGCTGTGCACAGTATGAGATGACATAAATGTATGTGCAGATAGCAACAGTGCCAGCAACGTAATTACAATGCATAAGCTCAGTGGCTTACATAGAGGGGGTCCATGGCATGGATCAAATAGATCTCCTATTCTGGCGTCTGATATTGTCTCCTCCTTTGTTCTGTTACCCTAAAACTCCTATTACACAGGGTGATCTAGAGAGCAAGCGAGCGCTGACCTGTTAGGTCAGCGCTTACTTGCTCCTTGTCCTCCTGCACGCACCGACAGCGAGCAAGGAGGAGCGGACAAGAGCCTGCGGGGGCGGTGGGGGGCTGTCTTGTCAGATCGTCCGGGCAGCCCATAGGAAACAGCTGCCGCCACTGCCACTGCAGCTGTCTGCTGCAGTCACTCCTATTGCACAGAGCAACGGCAGCGGACCGTTAACAGGCTGATCGTTGCTGTTTAAGCCTGTTCAAAGACAACGATCAGCCGATATTGTGCATGCCGGTTAATCGTTGTCTTCTATTACACAAAACGATTATCAGCTGTAATGGTCGGTATCGGACGAATATGGCCGATAAGCGCTTTGTGTAATAGGGCCCTTAGACCCGTAGACCAGTAGCATAAGCAGTGGGACCAACGATGGTTAGGCCCAATCTCTGCAAGGGTTCCGTAGCAGCCGCATAGTCTGCCTCTATGATACTACAGTATATGCCCTTGCATTGTCCCTTCAACCATCAAGTGCTATTTACAATACTGATGTCTTGATACATTCAGGCTCTGCTTCGGGGTTTAGTTGTAATCTCCACCCCTGCTCCTCCTCTACAGTGACCCTAATACAGTAGGCAATAGCCCTTCCAGTCCCCTTGACCCCACGCTTAATTTTTAATAATAAAGATATATGGAAGAAGGAAAGGCAAGGACGATGTGTGACCTCACTCTCTCCTCTCTGTCATTTCTTCTTATGGTATACAGATTGGTCTGGTGACATTACCCTGCGGCCATCGCCGACGCCTGTTCACCTATTGATGAGTCATGTAGCGGCGCTCACCCCTAACAAATCCTTTTATGCCAATGTCAGTCAATTATTGGTAGAATGCTTCTTCTTAATTGAAAGTCAAATCCAATTAAATGTGAAGGATGTCGCTGGCCGGGTTCATCTCAGCTTAAACAATGAGCCTAGAAGCGCAGATGAATATACAATGGATCTGTGGCGAATAAAACCTTTTGCTCGTTACAGGGATGGATCTTAATATAGATCAATGATCATCCTGAGAAGTTTCACAAAGTTTACATGCGGAAATTCACAAGCTAAGCAGTTTTTGCAGTCTGTTCTATCCAAATCAATGGCTATCACTTATTCCAAAAACCATGACTTGTAGTGACGATAACCAATGGCAAACATTGATGTATGAACTGGAGCGGCATGCACCATTAATGATGAGGTGTTGTAAAACTTGAAGGAAGACATTGGAAATACAGGAGCTCCAAAAATCTGATTATTAAGGCTCATTCAGCTAACAGCCATCTTTCCTGACCCCTCCATACCCTTGTATGTCTAGCTCGGCCATGAGTGCATGTGTTCACAATGGAATGAGGGGGGAAAACAGATGCCGGACACCTCTGGTAGAAGATTTTCCTCTATGAACAAAAGGATTGAGCATACTGAAATCCTTCTGTCCGATCCTTAACAAGTTGCCATGCTCCAGTGTCGTCATATCTGGCGACTGGAGTGCTGTTCCGGACCTCTAGGAGCACACCCTGGATCCTGCATAATGTACACACTGCGTGAGTGTGCTCCGTAATTTCTCTGCAGCGATGGCCAATTGACATTAAGGATACTTGACAGCACCCCTGGTTAACTGGGACGCTGCAGGTTCTGCGTCACCAGTAGGGGGAGTTTGTGCTATATGCAGCTGTACCGCTGCTATTAAAGGGGTAGTACGGCGCCTAACATTTTTTTTCAAAGAGGAGGTGGCTGAACCTAACTACATGCACCTTTGACCCCAGCCCGTATTACTCTCCCTTGATATTTTGTCTGCCTCGTCTTTGTTTCATGTTTTGCACCTTAGGCGTAGTTTAGGTGATGTCACCCAGTTGCCTGCAGCAGCCTAGGACTGTGTTGAGCCAGGTAGGTTGGGACAGCTGGGTGGAGCAAGTCCAGGGCTCACTGTATGTGTCCTCCCCTTACCCTTCCTGGTCATCCATTGGCAGCCTAGCTGACACCTTCCATGTTATCGGAAGGTCCCTTTGCACACTAGGTGGTTGGCTTATCTAATATTAATGGGATTGACCATATACTTTATACTAAGGTTCGCTGAACCAGATGCTGGCAGTAGGTTCAGCTGACAATATAAGGTGTACTGAGGCCTCTCAATTTTCCCGCGGCAGATGATGTTGGTGGGGATACAGGTCAAGCGTACTGGATTTACTTTTCTAATAAGAGAAGCAAAACTTCTCGCTAAACTCAGGGAGACCAGCCAAACAATAACACTGCCAGCTGCTAGTGAAAGCGCTCAATGCAGTTAAATCCTAGCTGCATTGCCCCCTGGGAAACATGAATATGCAAAAGAAGAGCCCGTGGAGCCTCATCGAAGAGTCTCGAAACACAGGACTAGCCAGATATCCCTCCGGGAAGGACCCAGCCAAGGGGCGGCTCCTGTAAGGAAACCACCAAAACCACCATAGTAGGTGGCTCTATAAGTCAATGTAATGACAAAGGAAAGAAAAAACCTTGGGTGGGTCCTTCCCAGAGGGATATGTAGCTAGTCCTTCAATGAGGCTTCACGGCTCTTATTTCACTCTTCTAATAAGAGATAAGCCGGTGCCAGAGCTGTTTGGCTGTGATTTAGCCCTCCCATCCCCATAGAGAACACATGAATGGATGAAGAATCCATGATACAGTGCTGTGGATCACACTAACAGAGGCAGATTACAGCAATAGCCAGCCCCGGGACAGTGACTACTTGGCCTATAAGAAATGTTCAAATGTCTTCAAGGAAATAATTTTCATACAATGCAGAGCTTAATCAAATTAATGGAATTCTATGGAGAGAAAAAAAGACAAGGTAGCACATCTATACTCTGCCCGGTATACCCCACAAGCCGGGTGGACACAGATTGCATACAGCCCCTGTGCAGAAAATTTGCCTGGGCCTCCCCTATAAACAAACTATGCCACCACATTCCTGAATGCCCCCCTTACCCACACACTACCTATCCTGGCTGACCCCAATTCCCACACACTACCCATCCTGGTTGACCCCCATCCCCACACACTCCCCATCCTGGCTGCCCCCCATCCCACACACTCCTCATCCTGGCTGCCCCCCATCCCACACACTACCCATCCTGTCTAACCCTCATCCCCACACACAATACCCAACCTGAGCTGCCCCCCACCCCCAGTGGTCCTCCAGGTCATCAGGATGCCCAATTGTCAATGTACGACCACCAATTGACATCACTAGTGAGCGCGCCCGAGGCCCGTTGCTTTTATGACCTAATAAGGCCAATGGAAAGGAGCTGTTCATCTGGACATCTATGGTATATTTATAGAATAGGATACATCATAAATGCCTGATAGATGGGGGTGACACATCTGTGACCTGCGCCTTTAAGTCCAGGACATGTATCATGGCTTGCCGTGACTCACATATCCAATAGACGAGTGCTCTATGTTGGGCAGGCCACAGGTGGCAGGGTATCTGATCAGGAGCCTGGTACATGGGTGGATGGACTACACGTATCACCTATGCAACAGGGCCCAGGGCAGTTGAGGGGCCCGCTAGGCTGAGGTTCAGAGTCCGGACCTGGAGAGCCCATCCGTTTGCCTGGGACCCTGTGCAGCTGAACAGGCTGCACAAGTGATATGTCCGCAACTGCCACAAACCTACTTTGATCAAGTAATTCTATAGATAGAAAAAAAAGACAAGGTAGCACATCCATAAACTTATGACTGACCATCTGCTTCTCAGGACTATATACTACCAACATCAGGAGTTACTTACAATTTGATCAAGGTGCATAATCCCACACACCGCTTCAAGGTTCCTAAATCATGTGGGACAAGGTGATCACCACCGGAACAACAACACCAGAGGAGGGAGTGGCCCAGATGTCCAGCAACCCCATTGCTGCCAGATATAGCTCATGCACTTTGATCAAATTGTAAGTAACTCCTGATGTTAGTAGTGTATAGTGCTGAGAAGCAGATCGTCAGTCATAAGTTTATGGATGTGCTACCTTGTTGTTTTTTTCTATCTTTTTTTTTATTTCTTGATCAAAGTACACTACCGTTCAAAAGTTTGGGGTCACATTGAAATGTCCTTATTTTTGAAGGAACTGTACTGCACTGTACTGCACTGTACTTTTCAATGAAGATAGCTTTAAACTAGTCCTAACTTTAATGAAATAAACTCTATACATTGCTAATGCGGTAAATGACTATTCTAGCTGCAAATGTCTGGTTTTTGGTGCAATATCTACATAGGTGTATAGAGGCCCATTTCCAGCAACTATCACTCCAGTGTTCTAATGGTACAATGTGTTTGCTCATTGGCTCAGAAGGCTAATTGATGATTAGAAAACCCTTGTGCAATCATGTTCACACATCTGAAAACAGTCTAGCTCGTTACAGAAGCTACAAAACTGACCTTCCTTTGAGCAGATTGTGTTTCTGGAGCATCACATTTGTGGGGTCAATTAAACGCTCAAAATGGCCAGAAAAAGAGAACTTTCATCTGAAACTCGACAGTCTATTCTTGTTCTTAGAAATGAAGGCTATTCCATGCGAGAAATTGCTAAGAAATTGACAATGGTGTGTACTACTCCCTTTAGAGGACAGCACAAACAGGCTCTAACCAGAGTAGAAAAAGAAGTGGGAGGCCGCGTTGCACAACTAAGCAAGAAGATAAGCACATTAGAGTCTCTAGTTTGAGAAACAGACGCCTCACAGGTCCCCAACTGGCATCTTCATTAAATAGTACCCACAAAACACCTGTGTCACCATCTACAGTGAAGAGGCGGCTGCAGGATTTTGGGCTTCAGGGCAGAGTGGCAAAGAAAAAGCCATATCTGAGACTGGCCAATAAAAGAAAAAGATTGGCAAAAGAACACAGACATTGGACGGAGGAAGACTGGAAAAAAGTGTTGTGGACGGATAAATCCAAGTTTGAGGTGTTTGGATCACAAAGAAGAACGTTTGTGAGACGCAGAACAAATGAAAAGATGCTGGAAGAATGCCTGACGCCATCTGTTATACATGGTGGAGGTAATATGATGGTCTGGGGTTGGTGCTGGTAAGGTGGGAGATTTGTACAGGGTAAAAGGGATTGTGAATAAGGAAGGCTATCACTCTGCACCGCCATGCCATACCCAGTGGGCAGCGCTTGATTGGAGCCAATTTCATCCTACAACAGGACAATGACCCTAAACACACCTCCAAATTGTGCAAGAACTATTTCCAGCAGAAGCAGCAGCTGGTATTCTATCATAGGTAATGGAGTGGCCAGCGCAGTCACCAGATCTGAACCCCATTGAGCTGTTGTGGGAGCAGCTGGACCGTATGGTACGCCAGAAGTGCCCATCCAACCAATCCAACTTGTGGGAACTGCTTCTAGAAGCGTGGGGTGCAATTTCTCCAGCTTACCCCAACAGATTAATAGCTAGAATGCCAAAGGTGTGCAACGCTGGAATTGCTGCAAAAGGAGGATTCTGGGACGGAAGCAAAGTGTGATGTAAGAACAATGTTATTTCACATACAAATCATTATTTCTAACCTTGTCAGTGTCTTGACTCTATTTTCTATTCATTTCACAACGTATGGTGGTGAAGAAGTGTGACTTTTCATGGAAAACACAAAATTGTTTGGGTGACCCCAAACTTTTGAACGGTAGTGTATGTTTGTGGGGTATACCAAGCAGGGACGCAGGCAATAGACATATACGTGGGAATTGTGTTAGGGGCTGCAATAACATGGATTGATAGCGATATAGCCAATTTTCAGCTGATTGGCTCCCTTTAAAGCTGTGATCTATGTACACAATAAAGCTCCATTCTGCAGAACAGAGGTGGTCCCAGGAGTATGATCAAACATCCATGGTCTATGCTATATTGATGGCATCAATGTTTGTTTGCTTCAGAGTCCCATTATGTTGATCTATAGTCCTTTTACCGATCCTCACATCTAAACCATCTGTCAGAATCTAATGGTATTGACCATATTTCCATATGGCTATATATATTATGTATATCAGTGAGCAATATGTTTGCCATGTAAATATATAACAGACCCTGAAGCCCTGTGTATAACAATGTAGACTCCGGAGAGTCCTTGCTGCAGTTCTTGCATAATCCAGTATAGCGGTATATACTGTGATAACCATTACAACTAAAACCAGAGGAATCTTATTAGCCGACAACCCATAATACGTCATGATTTGTAGACTCTATGACGGAGAGGAAGGATGTTTGTCTCCAGTTTACAACCATCTTATAGGTGATGATAATTCTAGATGTAGACTTAGAATAAAGCAGATGAAGCATCTTATAGGCTGTGGACAATTTTGCACAGTTTTTTTTTCTTTCTATTTTTGAGTTGCTTTCTAAATGTAACATGAAGCAGCTTGCTGAATAGTCTTCATTCAAAATTTCCTACCATTTAGCTGCTGATTAGACAAATCAATCAGAGTCTATCACTTCCACTCTTAGCATTAAAGGGGTTAGCCAGGCTTAGAAAATCATGTCCGCTTTCTTCCAGAAACAGCACCACTCTTGTCCTTAGTTTGGGTGTGGGGGGTTTGCAGCTCAGGTGGAGCTGAAATGTAATATCGCACACAACCTGAGAACGGGGTGGCGCTGTTCTTGCAAGAAAGTAGCTGTATGAAGTATCACATAGTGTTGTAAATGAATCCGGGTCAATCATGAAGTAAATAATAGAGCGGAAGGACAACATACCAATAAGAGACCAGGCCCCTACACCCCTTATTATGTCTATCCACCTCCATCATGTACCATGTTGCTCATATTTAAAGGGAAAATCTGGCAAATAATTTTTTTTTCAGATCAACAGATATGAGAAAATTATATAGATTTCTAATTTATTTCTATTTAAGAATCTCCAGTCTTCCAGTACTTAAAATCTGCTGTATGTCCTGCAGGAAGTAGTGTATTCTTTCCAGTCTTACCCAGTGCTCTCCGCTGCCACCTATGTCCATGCCAGGAACTGTCCAGAGCAGGAAAGGTTTACTATCAGGAATTTGCTGCTGCTCTGGACAGTTCCTGACCTGGACAGAGGTGGCAGCAGAGAGCACTGTGTCAGACTGGAAAGAATACACCACTTCCTGCAGGACATACACCAGCTGATAAGTACTGGAAGACTAGAAATTTTTAAATAGTAATTTACCAATCTATATAACCTACTGGTACCAGTTAAAAAAAAAAATCACTGGAGTTTCACCCCTTTAGCACCTGAATGTGACTACTGAACAAGTATTGTGACCCATTAGTATTGAAATTTATTGTAAGGTTTCCCATTGAGGAGAGTGCCTAAGGCCATGTGGTGCCTTATAGGGAAAACTTTTCAAAGTATTATGGGAAAAATATGGTCTGTGAGCATCTTTTCCTGTTGTACCATACACTGTATTTATAGGGTCCCTTATTTACCTGGACACTTACAGCAGTACCGCCCGTACTACCCTGATGGCTGGTATGTCAGCAGAATCCAGGGTATAAATCACCATATCTGCCGATAGTGGGGTCTGGCTATGTATTTATTATGGTGGTCGTGACACATTTGTACCATCTGCCATTCTTTGCTATAAGAGCACTCACTATAGACACTGCAGGAGCTAGAACGCATCAACTCCTTATAGTAAGTCAGCTCCCTGACAGCACACCACAGGGGCCGCATTGTTAAATTAAGGTAATTGCAAAGTTATTTAAAACTTAGCACTCGGTTCAATGACTGTGAAAGCGGAGAACATCCGACATAACACATCAGTCACATGACATTATCCAAAAAGGAAACGCCGCGGCCCTGGAAGGACGTCAACTTTTTAATTTGACAATTCCATTCAATTAATATTAAGCACTTGATTAAAAATGGGTAATTATGGCACCGACTCCTCGGTAAATACCCAGAAGGAACATCTTTGGCGAAAAAAGTTCATCTAAGCAAACTTAATGAGAGCAATTTATTTTTTTTTAATGATACTCATCATGCATTTCTCCCAAGTACTAAATCTACATTAAATGATAATAACTCACATCTAATAGTAATTATGCAAACATGAGATTTTAAATGTACCTAAACGGCAAAGGCACACGATCCTCAGCCACCGAATGTAAAGTAGGAGCAGAATATAGAGCACCCAGGGCTTCCTATTTTAAGAACTTCATCAGCAGCTGAATAGGAAGATTTCCTGAACAGGTGACTATAAGTAGACAGGGATACAATGCACTCAGGGTTTTTTTTCCACTTCTTTCACTTTGGTTTTGTTGCAGTCTGTAATTAAAAAAAAAAAAAAAAAAAAACAACAAAAACATTCTGGACTGCCAAAATAAGAACAGAATGGTAGAACTCAGAGCAGTTACTCGGCACTTAGGTAAAGCCCCTTTGGCAATGATTCCGGCTCCAGTGCTAATGGCTATGAGGTTCCTTTTAGCTTTCCCTCAACCCTGACCAGCCTCCTGTCTCCTGTAGGGATGGTTTTGGCCAATGCCCGATTTCCGTTAGACATGACGCTTGGAAGTGAGGCCAAAAAGTTCAATCTTGGTTTCATCAGATCAAAAATTCTTGCTTTTCACAGTCTGAGAGTCCTTTTTGCAAACTCCAGGTGACTTTCATGTGTCTGTGACTGAGGAGCAGCTTCTTTCTGTCCACTCTGCCATGGTTGACCTTCTGAACGTTTCTCCCGCTTGCACACAGAGTCTCTAAAGCTCAGCCAGAGTGACCATTGGGTTCTCGGTCGCTTCTCTTACGGAGACCATTGTGTTTTTGGGAACTTTCAGTGCAGCAGATCTGTGTCTCCTCTAGAGAAGAGGGAAATTGGGCACGCTCAGGTTCATCAGAACCTTATCATGTGGCATTTAAAGGAGAAGTCTAGAGAAAATTATTATGAAAGTATTGCGTTGCCCCCCAAAAGTTAAACAAATCACAAATATACACTTATTACGGGAAATGCTTATAAAGGGCTTTTTTCCCAGCACTTACTACTGCATCAAGGATTCACTTCCTGGATAAAATGGTGATGTCACTTCCTGGATAACATGGTGATGTCACTTCCTGGATAAAATGGTGATGTCACTTCCTGGATAACATGCTGATGTCACTTCCAGGATTAAATGGTGATGTCACTTCCTGGATAACATGGTGATGTCACTTCCTGGATAAAATGGTGATGTCACTTCCCGGATAACAGGGTGATGTCACCACCCGACTCCCAGAGCTGTTCGGGCTGTGGCTGCTGGAGAGGATGATGGCGGAGGGATGCCCAGTGTCCCTCCAGTGCCCTGTGTCCCTCAATGTCCCTCTGCCATCATCCTTATCTGTCACTAGCTTATGCTACCCTTAAATATGAAAGCATAAACCTACTGACAGAATCTCTTTAAGCTGGTGGGTGGCTAATTCAAAGGGTTCTATACAACCTTCCCCCCCCCCCCCCCAACACACACCACCACCACCATACTCCTAGTAACAGGTCATCCATTTAAAAGTCTTCAAACCCTTCTTCCATTGACCAATATTCTCTCCTTAGAGCAATGTTCTCTGTTCCGTCCATCATCACAAATGTTCACGTACTGTTATTGCTTCCTCCGGTTCATCGAGTTCCCAGGTATGCAAATATTCTTACATATCCCTTAGCAAGAAGCCAGAACATGACCGCTCTCTGACAGTTGCCGATTTGCAATATAGCTGCAGCCGTGTAGGAGGAAATGTGAGTTTTTGTTCTTCTCTAATGGGATTATAAACCTTAAAAGAAAATATTTAAATTGATAAAAAAAAAAAAAAAAAGATTATCTCCTCCCGAGCTTTATGTCAGCTTCCAGGCTCCAAGAATGAAAAGCTTACAGCTCCCTGAAAAGTTTATCTCTGATTTTCTCCTGCTGGCGTCTATAAAAGCTTTGCTTCACTATCCCTGACTGACCCGCGGTGACTAAGCTGCTCTTTGGAAAACCACAGAGAACCGGTTATCAATACTGCGGCATTATATAGACTTCCGAGTCGGTAGATGCCGTGCGAAATCTGAAGTGATTTTCTCATACAGAAAATATGCACTTTTTTTTAATCTAGACAATCTTTTTCTCAATTCTACATAAAAGATGTACAGTGCACCATTACAATTTTATGGGAATTGTGTCAGATACAGTTAGGTCCAATGCATTCAGACTTTCGGCTTTAATTCAGTGGGCTGAACAAAATTATTGCATAAAAAATGGGAGGAACTGAAGCGTTTATTAACCACAAGGTCTTCATTTCAGGAGCTCAGAAGTAATTGGACAAATCAAATAATTGTAAATAAAAATTTCTTATACTTGGTTGAAATCCCTTTGTTGGCAATGACTGGCTGATGTCTTGAACTGAGGGGGGGGTATTTACTAAGGTTGCGTCCATGGCGTAGAGGGTGCCGATTCTAGCCTTGGTATACCTCAGCCATTACCCCCGCTCCCCTGATGGGCAGGCAGGGAGGAGGCCACATAGCCTTTAGGAGTACTTATACTGAGGAAAAAAAATTGTTTGGGTGGGAAGGTGGGAAAGTGTAGACAAAGAGAGCTCCTGCTGCAGTAGCTTCCAGGGCTTGGCCTGAAGGCCAGGTCCCCTGTGCTGGACTATTAATAAGAGACTTTCCTGATTCCTTTCCTTATCTTAGCCATGTCCAGCTAGAGCTTAAAGTGGTGAGGCTGTGGTAACAACGGACCACAGCACAACTCTATCCACGATGAGCAGATATTCTTCAAGCCTGATAACTAAACAGGTGAAAACTTCTGTAGCTAGGTAAGCACAGCTAAAGCCATAAACTCCACTGCAAGGTTTTCTTAGGGGTCTTCCCAATGGCTAGCTCTACCCACAAGGTGGAGCCTATGTTCCTGTTCATGTGTCACTCTGTGCGCACCAACAGCAATAGGCAGAAGTTCATACCTGAGGGCATAGGTACTCTTTTCTTAAAAGACCCCACAGCTAAGTACCTTAGGATCTGGTTAGAGCCCCATTCACCCCGGACTCTACCCAGCTCAAGGGATTCACCATTTCTATTGCACCTTATTGAAATCAGAGACTGTTTATTGATTATACTGGTTAAGTACCTGAGACTCTGTGGTTCCTCACACCTACACCACAAACTGTTCTACCTAAAAAGCTGTGTGACGATACATCCAGGGGTGGGCACATACCACTCCTGGCCACCGTGACAAGTGCCACAGTGGTACAACACCATGTTGTTCTTAGCTAAACGCCACTTGGCGACCCCTGGGTTACTGCATTTTCTCCTTTTTAATGCATTGCCAGGCCTTTTCTACAGCAGTTCTGTCTGAAGTTGAGTGTTTACAAGTGAAATGCACGCTAAGTTAAGTTGAGATCAGGTGAATGACTTGGCCATTCAAGAATATTCCACTTCTTTGCTTTGATGAGGGTTGCTTAGGCTTTATGTTTTGGGTCATTGTCCATCTGTATTATAAGACACTGATCAATCAGTTTGGCTGGATTTGAGCACACTGGATTTGGATCAGCAAGATCGGCGCTCAAGTGTCTTTACACAGCCCAATCAACTAAACGGCCGGGCCTGACGAAGAATACTTGTATTGTTTGTGAGGCCATGAAAACTGACAGCACAGATATGCATTTATCTTTGCTTTCAGCTTCCAGATCACACAAGCAGAAGTACATACATACCTAGTGCATTGCTGTGTGATTTGGCATCCCAGTGTCCCACCCAACTGTCCGGCTGCCAGCTTCAGGCCACCCCACCTCCTCCAGGTGTCAGTCATTCTGGAGGAAGTGGTGGCTAGAGAGCTGGAAGGGGGAGCAGGATGCCGAATCACACAGCAGAGCACTAGGAATTTATGCACTGTTTGGGAGATCTAGAAATTGACAGCACGGATACATGCATATCCGTGCTGTCAATTTCCCCTTTGCTATAGGCAGCACATCTTACACAGGAAGATGTGTGGCCAATAACGAAAATTTTTAAAGCTAGCTAAAAACGCGATCAGCTGAGGATTGGACGTTTTCCTGCTCCTCTGCTGATCACTGTCATGTGCCGATTATCGGCCAAAGCAACCAATACTCAGCGATTATCGGCCCATGTAAAATGGCCTTTAGGGTCTTCTAACCTCCTGTTAATTTCCCTAAATAAATTAACCCTGTGTATCCCACACTGGTCTCACAATGCCACATTGATGTAAAAAAAAAAAAAAAATGTGTAGGAAGGAAAAACTAAGTCCTGAAAGCCCAAACTGTCTGGGTCCTGAAGGGGTTAATGATATCTAAAGATCAATATTTCATTCAGCAGAAAAATCCATGTTTCCCATTTTAAAAATTTCATTACCTAGAAGTAAAAATCTTTGCTGAAAACCCAACTCTCATTATCTCGATGGAAAGATATGAATACTGAGCGGCAGATAAAAGCTGAGGTCCGGTCTTTAATTTCAGGGCATTTCGGGGGCTCTGCCAATCCTTTCTCCCGGCTACATATGTATACATACTAATCGCCTCGGAGACCTCCGCCGTATATTATCTGCTTAATTTTTCATATCAGAAAGTTTAACATCTCATTAACCTGCTTCCAGGGTTCAGTCACCACTTGACGCCTTTAATAAGCAATTACTTAGGTAAATTTATTTTAGATACATTTCCATTCCTTCAGCCACATCAGCATTGTTCTCCAGCATTGTTCTCCAGCTATTGTCGAAACACAGGATTAGGAACTGATTAAAAGTTAATATGTTGTATCATAAACATGCTATTAATTATATATGAAGATTTAAAAAAAAAAAAAAAAAAAAAAAATAGTTACTTAAAGGGCACGTCAATTTTTTTATCCAGTCTTAATATATTATATAAATTTTTATACACTAAAATGAATGAAGCATCCTTTGTACCTAGGATTGATTCAAAATTGATCTCCATTCTATGTCTACTTCTTCTATGCAGTAATGTGTCTCCATGGTAACAGACTACAAACTAGTTCTCCGTAGTCAGATCCTCCAGTCATGCTGTACTTATACATAAGTGCTATATAAAAGGGTAGATTTAAAAAACTTTTGATGTGTCGTTAATCGGTCGAGGTCTGAGTGTTAGCTAGAAGATACAGGGAGAGAAGCAGTTAGCTGAGCACTTCTCTTACTGTTCTCCGTGCACATGACCGAGATGGTCCCTTAGACTTACGCTAGGAGTCCATCTCAGTCAGGTGGCACTGAGCTTAGTGAGGAAACGCTTTTTGTATTGATCTGAGTGTTCAGACCCCCAACGATCAAATCTTTAACATGTCTCTACGATATACCATAAAGCAAACTGTCCAACAGCACCAGTCATAAATGGTCACAAATGGGCAAAGGTAATGCCTTTCATGTAGGTGAGGTGAAAATTAGACACATATCAGAAGGCCTTCAATCCCAAGCGGAGACTGTTGAACATCACAGAAAAACTTGGTCCGACAGCATCAAATGGTGAAGATATGGTGAATCTTTATTTAAGCATTATACACAGTGGCAATGTTTCAACCCTATTGGCTCTTTCTCAAGCCAGGCTTGAGAAAGACCCAACAGGGTTTAAACGTTGCCATACGTTAAATATTTTTTATCATCACAGTTCCCATATATGCTTTAATGCATTTAAAAAAAATGAAGCAACTTTATCAATTTCCCTGATTAAAAATCTCCCATTTTGTGTCTACATCTCTAATACAGACCAATGTGTCTCCATGGTAACAGACTGTAAACCAACCTTTGTGTAGTCTGATGCTGCAAACATACTTCTTCTGTTTGACCTCTACCTCTTGTTAGGCTAGGTTCACATTCATTTTTCCTATGCCTCCTATGCATCCCTGTGGGATGACCCCTTCACAGGTCACAGAGCGCGCTCATTAATGTTTCACATACATCTCAAGGGGACAGAGTCTGTCTATCGTTGTCTATGTCCATGAGTCTTGCTGTAAAGCATATCACTAAATGCTGTTAAGAACAGCCCAGGCAATATGGCTGCCCCCCATTACAATGTAAAAAAAGGGAATTTATTTTTTTAAGACTATTTGCACTATAATCCCGTCTGTTTAGATGCACTCAAACTATATGATATTCTTTTTCTGTTTTCTGGAGTCTTGCACATAGTGACCTATGTAAAAAGTATTTTTCCCTTGATCCAGTTGCTGTTTATACTTAAAACCAGGCGTAAATCTGTCCTGTCCCTGTACCCGATGAGGCCTGATCGATGTGGATTGTCAGATTTATGATACATTTATAGATCTCTGGATGCAGGGTCAGCCACTGCTAGCTGATTAATACAGAGGGAATTTAGAGGGTCACTGACCCTGAGTTATAGATGATTCAGCTGCTGGCTGACACTTCTTGATGATCTTGCAACCTTATAATTTGTTTTCTTCATTACCCATTTACCTCCTCCGCCATGTTACTTTATGGCGATATATTCAGTCTGATATGTAAATAGCCTGTCCTGTCGTATAGCTGATGATACGGGGTCAGCATTTACACATTTTATGCATAAATAGATGTAAAAAAAAATTCTGCCTCATGTTTTTTATCGGTGTTATCATTTCCAGCTTTCTCTTCCATCATAGAAGCAAAAAACTAAAAATGATGGTGTGTCAGATCGATCGCACAATGGACACCAGTGGTGCCAGTGAGGTATAATGGGGTCAACTGGGTAGCATCATGGCGTCCAGTGAAGATGGGAACTTTCTATAGATTAAAAGAGAACTGATAAACCCTTAGACTCTGTACAGATGGGTGCAAAAAATGGCTGTTGTAAAACCATGGCCGGTGTTAAAGGAAAGGTCCGGCAATTTCTAAAATGCTCCAGCATGCGCAGGGGGGTATTGATTACAAGTAGGTCTCAGGACCCCCCCCCCCGAGATCTGATGATATCACCAGTCACGGGAAAAGGCCTGTCCCGGCTGATGGACTGGCCACTCAGCCAATCAGAGACTGGAGCAGTGTCCCAACCCACACACAGACTGGCTGAGTGGCAAGTCCATCTGCCGGGTCGTGTCTAGGGATGAGCCAACCGGCTGAGGTTCGGGTTCATACGAACCTGTACTATCGGCTTCTGATTCCCGCTGTCTGCCCGCTCCGTGGAGAGGGTGGATACAGCCGGAGGACTGCCTAGAAAACTGGGATACAGCCTATGGCTATGGCTGCATCCCAGTTTTCCAGGCGGTCCTCAAGGTTGTATCCACCCTCTCCACGGAGCGGGCAGACAGTGGGAATCAGATGCCGAGAGTTTAGGTTCATACAGTATGAACCCGAACCTCAGCCGCTTCACTCATCCCTAGTCGTGTCATGTCAGCACTGAAGATCCCGGAGTGTGACCAAGGTCTTGGGGCTGTTCCTGCCACTCACCTCAGGCACAGGGAGAGGTAAGTTCCTATTTGAAATCAATTTCCCCCCCCCGACTGTGCCTGCTGTCGCATTTCAGAAATTGCTGGTCTTCTCCATTACTGTTCATGATCATTAATTTCGGCTGTAGTTTTACAACGGCCGTGGTTTAGTCTTAAACAGTGGCTGTTCACTACAGAACGGCGTCATTAGTACGTAGTGGGAACATAGCTTTAAAGTGGTTATCCCAAATTAAAAGTTAGAGAATAGGCGATGAGTAGCTTCTTGGTGGGGGACCACCGATAATGAGAGCAGAGGTCAAATGTCATTTGAGTTAATGGAGCAGTGCATATGCTTGGTCTTCACTCTCATTGGTGGTACTGAACCCCTATGACCACCGTAGTTCGTCAGAATGGACCAAGCTTTGCTTTTTTGCCTTCTGTTGGCCCTGCATAGTTGACCATTATGATGACAAATATTATTGGAGCAATATACAACCAATCTCTATCCCAAGACATTCCCTTTAAGCAAAAGCCTATGTATCTGAAAACACTACCCTAAGGGCTTTGTGCAAATTGGATTGGATCACGTCATTCTACATGGCTCTTGTAGTCTAAAGTACTTGTTACACTGGGCGACCAGGCCGACAATCGCTCTACGTAGTATGCCCAGCTATGCACCATAGTCCCCACCCCCTCTGGAACATCATCGAATGGGCTTCTCTGGAGGCCGGCAGAGGATGAATCCCAGCCACCACTGCAGTAAAAACGGCCAATGCAATGATGTCACAGAGGGGGTGGGGACTACAGTGCTGATGTAGGCAGGACGACGAGGCATGATGGCCGTGAAGCCCCTCCTAGATGACACTGTCCACCAATGATAAAATGCATTTTTGACCTGAGAGAGAACAATCCTTTTTTTTTACGTTCTTTTTAAAAAACGGATGAAAAAACAGATTGAAAAACATATACATTTGTGTGTATCCATTTTGATCTGCGTTTTTAATTGACTTCCATTATAAAAAAAAAAAAAAAAGATCAAAACACACACGTGTTTTTTTTTAACAAACACAAAAATTTGGACGAGAGACTCCTGGAAACCATAGATACAGGAGTGGTGCTCATCTCTATCTGACCCCTGGTTTATTACATGACCCTAAAAGCTCCGTATTACTAAATAAGAACAAACTTAAAATAATTCATCTCGTTTTTTTTGTGCAAATGCAAAAAGTATTGTTATTTATCAAAAAAACAAAACTAATCCACTTTTGTGCGCTAAATCTCACTAATGAGAACGTCCAAGATGTATAAATTCAGGAAGGGATTAACGCGCGCTCATCTATGTAACGTTATTAATATATAGCGAGAACTTCAAAGGAAAAACATTCGGATCAACTTTAATTGAGGAGGAGAGAAAGAGAGCAATGAAATCTATGCAGCTGACATCATTGATAGTAAATAGGGCAAAGAAAAAGCCCAGAAATAGGATATACGATAATAGAAGAAACAGGCCTCACGTGAAGCACCTGGACCCGCTGCAAGGAACAGAATCCCCAACTATTAAAGGGGTACTCCAATGAAAATCTTTTTCTTTTAAATCAACTGGTTTCCGAAAGTTATAGATATTTGTAATTTACTTCCATTTAAAAATCTCCAGTCTTCCAGTAATTATCAGCTGCTGTATGTCCTGCAGGAAGTGATGTATTGTTTTCTGTCTGACACAGTGCTCTCTGCTGCCACCTCTGTCCATGTCGGGTACTGTCCAAAGCAGAGAGGTTTTCTATGGGGATTTTCTTTTGCTCTGGACAGTTCCTGACATGGACAGAGGTGACAGCAAAGAGCGCTAGAGCACTGTGTCAGACTAGAAAGAATGTAGGACATACAGCAGCTGATAAGTACTAAAAGACTTGATATTTTTTAGCAGAAGTAAATTACAAATCTCTGGCACTTTCTGGCACCAGTTGCTGTGAAAAAAATACATTTTGGTGAACAACCCCTTTAAAGGGATAGGCCCGGAGTCGGCAGCTCACAGAGCGGATTGCGCTGAGGTTTCGTCTCTTTGTACAGATTGTCGTCACTTTTATAGAGTTCATTCTTTTTAATAAAGCTCCTCTGTCCCACGGAAAAAAAAAAAGGGATAGGCCATTAATTTAAACTGGCGGGAATCAATGGGAACTGCGGTAACTTTATATGGCCACTGCACAATATATGGCGCTGTCTGCTTCCTGCTCTGATCTTTGTACATGGAGGCACTGCAGTTCTGGCAGTTGATTGCCGGGGATGCCTGACAATCAGCCATGAAGTGAAAAAACACAACTTGAAAATCCCCTTTAACTTGCAAATTATACTATGTTCTTTAAAAAATAAAAATAAAAAAAAACTCACGAAATGTAATTTTAGGAGGACGGTCATCAGTATTTGCTACATTAAAGTCTGACAATGCAATTACACTCTCAACAACTTATAATAATTGTGGGCACATAAATGTTGTATAACCAATTCATCTGGATGAACGATGGAGCGAGGGAAAAATCAGGCTTAAATACTACCGAATAAAGACGCCAAGAGAGATGTATTAATGTATAATGGAGCGGGACAGTAAAATCTTCTGATTAAAACCCTGGTCCGTCCGCTTATTTCTGTCTGACTGTGAGAGTATGGGAATTTATGGTCAGTGGCTGATGATACGGTATGAAAAAAGTTATGGGGGACCCCCTGACCATCTACCAAGCTGGTGGCTCTGCAGGATAGATATCAAAGGGGTATTACAGGGAAAAAAACCTCTGTACCCCCTGAAGATCTCTGTATCGGGCCCCAGCTTCTGTGTAATGAATAGAACCGCGAACGTGGCACGTGACCCGCAGCTCTATTCATTCCTATGGAAAGAGCCAAGTACTCTGGAAGAGCGCTGTACTCAATGGCAATATTCATTACACAGAAGTCGGGGCCCAATATGAAGATCAGCGGGGAGTAGAGAGGTCAGATTATTTTTTCATATAGCATCATCAGACACTGACCATAAAAACCCTTATTCTCACAGTATAGCTGTTATATAGCAGCATTCAGGAGACTGGACCTGGATACAAGTAAGTATAGCTGTAATATAGCAGCATTCAGGAGACTGGACCTGGATACAAGTAAGTATAGCTGTTATATAGCAGCATTCAGGAGACTGGACCTGGATACAAGTAAGTATAGCTGTTATATAGCAGCCTTCAGGAGGCTGCACCTGGATACAGTAAGTATAGCTGTTATATAGCTGCCTTCAGGAGACCGGACCTGGATACAGTAAGTATAGCTGTTATATAGCTGCCTTCAGGAGACCGGACCTGGATATAAGTATAGCATAGCAAAAAAATAAAATAAAAGAATGAATGTATGTTGCAAACTTGCTTTCTATCACATCTACTGTTTAGATTTTGAAAGTTATAACCACAGGTACACTTTAAGGTGCTACAACCGGAGTAGCCTGACACCCTGCAATAAAATACTCAGCCAATCTGTAAATTTCATTAACTGGATGTCAATTATAGAGTCTTCTGTATCTTGGTCGCTCTGCTTCGATCCATTAATGGAAGGTTTGTTCTCTATCGCACTTTATCGCATAGTTTACACTTGAAAGAGAAGGTGTAGGTCATGGTAACCTAGGACTGCTGCACTGAATAGACCAGACGTGATCCATAAAGAAGGAAGGACTCCTCTCTAGGATGCCTGTGACATCTGCCTAACAATGACATAAAACAAACACTTGTATATGAGCCATGTCATGTTGGATGATGATGGGAGTAATACCGGGGTGATGATAGCCAAAGCCGATGGAAGGCAAAACACGGAAGTCATGCATCGTAACCTATTCAATTACAGAGCTGAGCATACAAGCCTCCTCTGATGTGAAGCGCTGCGTAATCTCTTTTGCCAGTAGGTGTCCGTCAAGTCACCGTAATCACTATATTTACCGTACAGTCTCTAGAAAATCGTCCCTGAGCTTTAATAGACTAAGCTACCAAGATACAACTGCCAGTATGGTCCGAGTCTTGTGATATATATTCAGACACTGGAAGAAGAAGGAGATGCCAATGTACTGTACCAGGCTGTTATAGGCAGGATTAACCCTGGACAGAACAATGGGTGGACTCTAGAGATGAGCGAACCTCGAGCGTGCTGGAGTCCATCCAAACCCGATTGTTCGATATTTGATTAGCAGGGGCTGCTGAACTTGGATAAAGCCCTAAGGTTGTCTGGAAAACATGGATACAGCCAATGACTATATCCATGTTTCCCACATAGCCTTAGGGCTTTATCCAACTTCAGCAGCCACCGCTAATCAAATGCCGAAAGTTCGGGTTCGGATCGACTCGAGCATGCTCCAGGTTCGCTCATCTCTAATTATGAGGTTATATTACAAAGTGTAAAATGTGAGAAAAAAATTCCCACCGGAATACCTCTTTAGGCTATGTTCACTTGCTGTGAACATCCGGCCGTTCCGTGACCACGGCCGGGTCACGGAACGGCCGGTCTCTGCACAGATCATACCGGACAGATGATCTGTCCAGCCGCAGAGCTCTGATGCAGGCGCATCAGCGCGCGCGCGCATCAGAGCTTCCCATAACACACAGTGAAGCGATCGGCCGGAGCTGCTCGCTTCACTGTGTGAACTGGCAGGGTTTCCTACGCCCGGAATTCTCTGAATTGTGGCCGCAGAAAACTGACATGTAAGTTCTTTGCGGCCCCGTGCGGGATCCCGGTCGGAGCGCATACGAAGTGTATACGCTCCGGCCAGGATCCCATAGCTGAATAGGCTATGTTGCACTCCGCACAAAGTACGGCCATTGTTGCCGATGGCACCAACGGCAGTACTTATACGTAGTGTTAACATAGCCTAAGGGTGCGTTCACACGTTCAGGATACGCAGCAGATTTGATGCTATGTTCAGTTATTTAGATCAAATCTGTTGGGAAACGGTGTGTGTGAAGCTACCCTTAGGCTCTGTTCACAAAAAATTCTTTTTTTGTTAATTTCTTTAGATTGCCATCATTTTGGTGCCAAAACATGGCCATTTCATGCTAATGACAACTGTAATTTACATAAAACTGCCACGTTTTGGCACCAAAATGATGGTAGTCCATTAATAAGGACCAGGCCCAAAATGACCCAGTGGACCGCGCCAATATTCATTTTTGTATTTTCGTTTTTCCCTCCTCCCTCCTCTCTAGCACGTTCAGTTTTCTATCTACAGGTCCATGTAATGGCTTATTTGTTACAGGAATAGTTGTACTTTGTAATGGCGTCTTTCATTTTACCATAACATGTATGACGGAATCCCAAATATATTATTTATGAAGATATAAATTGGGGAAATTGGAAAAAAGAATGCAATATGGTAACGTTTGGGGGGTTCCTGTGTCTACGTAATGCACTATATGGTAAAAGCGACATGATACTATTACTCTATAGGTCAGTCCGAACACAACCATATGCAGGTTACACAGATTCTCTAATGTTATATATATTTTTTTAAATATATATAATGAGGTTAAGATAACCCCTGACTAGCGCTGCACTAAGAGATGCCGCTGAACACCCGTAGGTTCACTGGGGGATAAAATATATATAAAAAAGATCTATTGACATAAAGCGCAATATATAAGCAATCCTATGTATAGTGCTGTTAGTGGTTGCTATGTGAAATAAATGATAATGATTACCTGATTATCCTTCTGCGAAATGCTTTCCGTGATGTTCGGTATATGTATTAGTTGTAGATCTTTTACAGATGCTTGGTAACGTTAGTTAGCAACAAGATGGTTAATGTAACCCCAGCTGGAGGCGCCCCGGCCGGCGGCACTACTCCGCAGTGGGCTACGCTGATGTGGGCTACGGATAATCCTGACGAGGGCAACCGCTATTGTTGCTGAAACGCGTTGATTACTTTTTTGGCCTCAACAGGCACCCGTACAAGCAGTGACGTCACTCAACCTTCCTAGGAATTTTTGGAACTGCAACATCAGCGTAGCCCACTGCGGAGTAGTGCCGCCGGCCGGGGCGCCTCCAGCGGGGGTTACATTAACCATCTTGTTGCTAACTAACGTTACCAAGCATCTGTAATTAAAGGACAACTCCCGCGGGACCCCAAAAAAAAAAAAAAACACAGACACACACAGACACCATACTCACCATCTCTCCGGTGACGATCGCCACTCGATTCGCCCGCCGTCCGCCTCTCCGTCGCCGCCGTCCGCCATCCAGCGATGTCTCCAACTTCCGGGTCCAGGGGATGGAAAAGGCTGCCAGTGCGCTTGCGCACCGGCAGCCTTTTCATTGGCTGGAGCGCATCACATGGCTTCCAGCAAGCTCAGCCAATCAGGGCTGAGCAAGCTGGAAGCCATGTGATGCGCTCCAGCCAATGAAAAGGCTGCTGGTGCGCATGTGCACCAGCAGCCTTTTCATCCCCATTCACTTTGCATGAAGACGCCGAGGAGGAAGAAGACCCGGACCGCCCCTCGGCTCTGACGTCGTCGTCACCAGATGCCGCCCGGGAGAAGAGGACCGTGACGATCGTAATAGGTAATGTATACATTCCTTAACTTCCGGGGTGGGGGGTCGGGGGTCCGAAAGTGGGGGAAGGGGGCCAGGCCGGGTATTTAACCACATTACAAAGTTATATAACTTTGTAATGTGTGTTAAATGAGCAAAAAAAAAATTTTGTGGGAGTTGTCCTTTAAATCCCTTTTTTTTTGCAATTAATTATTAATAAAATGGGCCTATTGTGACTCCTATAACAGTTTTATTTTCTCACCTATGGGGCTGTATGGGGTGTCATTTTTTTTGCACCATGATCTCTAGTTTTTAATAATACCATATTTGTGTAGCTCAGGCGTTTTGATCACTTTTTTATATCTATAATGTAAGAAAAATCAGCAATCCTGGCGCTTTTTCTCTCCTTTTCGTTTATGCTGCTCGCCGTACGGGATGGCGATTGGTATATTTTAATAGTTCAAACAATTAAGCACGCTACAGTATATTATATGTTTATTTCTTTTTATATGTTGTATTTATATTATGGGATAGGGGGTGATTTTTACTTTTATTGGGGGTGGGGCTTTGGGGTGTTTTTAAAAACATTTTAAATTTTTTTAACACACTGCCTGCCTGTGGCAGACTCAATGAGCAGAGCGCCGATCGGACCGCATGGAGGAAGGTAAGAGACCTTCAGGGGTCCGACACAGCGATCAGGACCCCTGCAGTCACACTGCAGGGGCCCTTATTGGTAAGTGACAGGAGCTGCTCATGTCATTTACACTTAAACGCGGCGTTTAAGGGGTTAATGATAGGCTGCAGCACGATTGGTGCAGCCTGTCATTAATGGTGAGGGCCCGGCGGCTGATTGCAGCCGCCCCCACCTGCTATGAAGTGTGCTCCGCTCCGGAGCGCACTTCATAACACAGGACATACCGGTAGGCCCAGGGTCAGCTGGTAAAAGGCGGCCAGGGCATACAGGTGCGTCCTAGGTCATCTAGGAGTTAAAAAAAATGGCTGCGAAATGAGTATAAAAAGAAGTTGTTTGCACAGAGCCTTAATTTATAAATGTCTTGTAGAAATCGTGCAGAGAACACAGGGATAGTTCCTAGGTGATCTGAATGGTTTGCAGCTGGTAATTGGTTGAGGGGTGGAGCTTATCCAAAGGGTTGGGCTTAAAATCTATGGTTCAGATTTATCAATCCATATTAAAAAAAAAAGATGGTGTATTGTGCCAACCAATAACAGCTCAACTATCATAGCAAGGAGGCCATGAGAAATCTATAGTGAGCTATGTACCCAGGCACTCCTCCTCCCATCTTCATCCCCCTCCTACCCCCTTTATAAACTTGTATTGCTTGTAAATTTTAGCACTAAGCTGCTACAGAATGGAACAAGGACAGCACTGAGATGATTTTTCAGGGTAATAGACAACAGCTAAGAAAGAGTCAATGCTTATGCTTAAAAACAGGAGAATAAAGCATTTTTGTCTGATAAGATATATTAGAAAATGTCTTATATTCACTTGTAGTACAGAACTGTGCAGTTGTTTTCTTTTTTTGTTGTTGTTGCAAAGTCTATTTTACAAACCTATGGCCAGTACAGGTTTTTTTTCACTATACAAATTTATTTTAAGGGAGATTCAATGTTCTTTTTTTAAGGGTAACAGAATAACACTGTATAGCCACATTCAAGGAAACCGGAACATTTATATTTTTGCGATATGGCCTGGCTTCTACAGTATTTTCTATTCCCAGCAAAGTTATGCGCTGTTGGGTATATATTAAGTGTATTTATCTGCTTTTTATGTGTTCTTTTTATGGAGACACATAAGGAGGCAATTTATGTGACTGGAAATAAATATCCATTTATTGTAAGTACAACACATAGATCACGGCTCAGTGAGCAGCCATACACCGGTACAAGTGCTGGATTAAATTCATGTTCCCTCTCGCTTTGTTCCCTTGTCTGTAAAGGTCAGACTTCTTTTAGTCAAAGTATGAAAATCAATCAAAGGATTTTAGATGGCAATAAGTGCTGACACGTCTCAACTACACCGTCCACATACTGTATTGCCGCACCTGCAAATACAGCAGATATTCCCCTGTGTGACATTATCTCAGGTCATTTTTAAAGGGGTTGTCCGCTATATCAGAAACATGGCAGCTTTCTTCCAGAACCATGGCTTGTGTCTGCTACTGCAGTCTAGCTTGAGTGAATTCAGTTTGACTAAACTGCAATATTAAAGGGGTACTCCAGCCAGAATCTTTTCCTTTAAAATGAGCTGATTTATAATTTACTTCTATTTAAAAATTTCTAGTCTTCCAGTACTTATCAGCTGCTGTATGTCCTACAGGAAGTGGCAGTCTGACACAGTGCTCTCTGCTGCCACCTCTGTCCATGTCAGGAACTGTCCAGAGCAGGAGCAAGACCTAGAAAACCTCTCCTGCTCTGGAAACTTCCTGACATGGACAGAGTTGGCAGCAGAGAGCACTGTGTCAGACTGGAGAGAATGCACCACTTCCTGCAGGACATACAGCAGCTGATAAGTACTGGAAGACTTGACATTTTTAAATAGAAATAAATTATAAAAGGTATATAACTTTCTGAAACCCCTTGACATATTAACCCCTTCATGTCACAGCCAAATTTAATTTTTGCTCTCTTGTCTCTCCCTCATTGTGTTTAAAATGCCATAGTGCTTTCATATTTTTATCTACAGACCCATATGAGGTCCTCTTTTTTTTTTTTTTTTTTGCGACACCAATTGCACCAAATTACACATGATGATGGTAGAGCCCCACAGCTGATGATAGCATAACTGTTGTGTATGGAATGTAGCTGTTGCGTATAGAGAGGGCTCTCTGCGTGAGACCCCCTTAGTGACACCATGACATACATTTCTGTGTTAAAGGGACACTCTGGAGAAAAAAATGTCTTTAAATCAACGGAGTTAATAAGTTAAACAAATTTAAAAATTGTTTCTATTTAAATATCAAGTCTTCCAGTACTTATCAGCTGCTGTATGTCCTGCAGGAAGTGGTGTATTTTTTCCAGTCTGACACAGTGCTCTCTGCTGCCACCTCTGTCCATGTCAGGAACTGTGCAGCTTTTTCATTGACTTTGTATGTTTCATCATTGGGCTATGGATAGGGAGCTTGGCCGCAGAGACACAGGGCCACTGACGTGGTGTTCATACAGAGTGAGGGAGAGTTATAGACACAGCAGAGGAATGATGGTCGCTTTGTCTCTTTATTGGATTTGGGCACCACAAAGATGATGAAAAACTTCTTCTAAGGCCGGACCCATAGGCGGCTCATCCTATTCTCCCCCATAAACGCTTTTAGAAGAATACACAATTACATGGCATCTGCTGGGGCAATTATTTCTCATGGATTTCATATGAATATATCTTGTGGTCGTTTCCATATATACTCGGAGGTAGGTGTAATTTCCATATGATATTAAGCAGACTCTGATCCACTGATGCACTAAGTCTTCATTTATGATTCTATATGAAAAGCTTAGGATAATGCAGGATGGGGAAGAATAGAACAGCTCTGAGCCCAAATGTTGGACTCCTTCCCCTCTGTCATCTGAACATGAGCAGAAATACAGAGCGAGCGGCAGGTAGCCTCATCTCTCCAGCTGGTACTGAGTTATATGTCCTTGTACAGAAATATTAGTGACACTCAACAATGCAAGATATAACACTATGATGCCTATAGAAGACTAAGCCCATTGGGGGACAATTATGAAGGCTGCACCACTGGCGTACACCAGGGAGAAGGGGCAGATTCACTCCTCCCTGGAGTACGTCACTCATTGGACGAGCAGGGGGGACACGGCAAGATTTACTATGCCTTCTTGTAGGCGTAAATCACGGCAGAAATCTACACCTTCTCAGTACTTATCAGCTGCTGTATGTCCTGCAGGAAGTGGTGTATTCTTTCCAGTCTGACACAGCGCTCTCTGCTGCCACCTCTGTCCATGTCAGGAACTGTGCAGAGCAGCAGCAAATCCCCATAGAAAACCTCTCCTGCTCTGGAAAGTTCCTGACATGAACAGAGGTGGCAGCAGAGAGCACTGTGTCAGACTGGAAAGGATACACCACTTCCTGCAGTACATACAGCAGCTGATAAGTACTGAAGGATGTGATTTTTTTTTAAATAGAAGCAAATTACAAATCTGTATAACAGATTTGAACATTTTTTTTTTTTTTAAGCAGAGCACCTCTTTAATGAAGTGAAGAAATCCAGCTGTTGCAAAACTACAAGTCCCATCATGCCTGGACAGCCAAAGCTCTAGCTGTCCAAGCATGATGGGACTTGTAGTTTTGCAACAGCTGGAAGACCAAAGTTTCCCCATCCCTATCTTAAAGGGTTGAAAGCCTAAAGACTCCATTACTTAAATTACATGTGTAGCTAAAGGCCAACCTACTTTCCTATCGGCTTGGATGACCTTTAAAAAAATAAAAGAGTTTAGAGGAAAGATACAATTGTGGGTGCGATGGGTCTGGATATTAGGTAAATTAGCATAAAGATATAGGAAATAAAATACAGACTATAGTCATTTATAATGTACATTTCCCTTTAAATAGTGACTGGCGCGCAGTTTACAGGGTATGGAGTGACCTATAGTGTCTGAAGGTCGTACGTCATCATGGCTGTCAGGTGAGTAATCAACATAATAGAGGATGGGGTGAGTACTCAGGCAATGTCACTCTTCTCAGGGACCTCACTCCGCAAAGCTTTCAGCTAATGGTTTCATCTGACATTTATTGACATTTTATTAGAATAAAAATTCACGTAGGAAGCGGAATGTGGGGTTATTTTATTTACACATTTACGCATAAGCTTGGGTTATTTTCTATGTTCTGTATGAGAAAAGTTTCACGGATAAAAGAAAAATAATAATTCTATATAGAAGCACATTGGGGCAGATTGATTGCAAGTGCATCAAAATTCTAGTGTGAGTAGAGGGTGTGGCTTACCAGGAGAGGGCGTGGTTTCATCCTAAAGTGGCTTAGTTGTAGAGGGTGTGGCTTAATAAGAGAGGATGTGACTTTACATTAAAAGGGGTGTGGTTTCACTGTAAAGGGGGTGTAGACTGATACCCACATGGCCTGCTGTGCAGAGAAGGTACACGTAGAGGGCAAAAATGTTTTGTGTTTTACTGCTACCATGTGTGTCATTTTGTGGTGGCCTTCTTTTAAGTTTTTATCTGAACTCCAGACTCTTTAAAGAAATTATCCTGGCAAAAAAAAAACGTGGCTGCTTTTACCCAAAACATAACCCCTCTAGTCCTCAGTTTGGGTGAGGTATTGCTAGTGAATGGAGCTGAATTGTTATACCAAACAAAACCCGAGGACAAGGGTGGTGCCATTTTTGAAAAAAGGTAGCTGTACTTTAAAAAAAAAAAAAAAAATCCTGGATAACCCCTTTACCCACAATCCCCCCCCCCCCCCAAAACAAAACAAAAAACTTGTACCTTCGGATAGCTGCTTTTAATCCAAGATCTGTCCTGGGGTCCGTTCGGCAGGTGATGCAGTTATTGTCCTAAAAAACAACTTATAAACTTCATGTGTCTAAACACTGCACATGTGCTGGATCTTTAGGGCACATGTGCAGTGTTCAGACGATGAATAGGTGAAATTCTTCCCAGGGGCATTCCTAATGATGAGGAGGGCGGGGAGGGAGTATGAAGAGGCGGTGCAGGCCTAGGGCACAGACACTCATGCCACATTGACACAGGGCTGCAAGTTTAAAAGTTGTTTTTTAGGACAATAACTGCATCAGCTGCCAAATGGACCCAAGGACAGATCTTGGATTAAAAGCAGCTATCTGACAGTACAAGTGGTGGTGGGGGGGGTAAATTGGGGGTACAGAGTCGCTTTAAGCCCCTTTTAAACTGATTGTTTAGATATATTAATATAAATATTTATATTATACAGGTAAGAATCTCACAACTTAAATTTCTAAAATTCACCGGAAAGTGTTTACTATCAGAGCAGGTTGGAGCATGGATTTTTTTTTTTTCAGATTTTTTGTCAAATAGAAAACAAAAACAACAAAGAAATAAAATCAATTGTACACAACAAAGGAGGAAAAAAACCATGGGCTCGCATGTACAATCACATCGTGTTCTGTACTAAAAGAAATAAAGGCTGTCGCCTATAATGAGCGGTCTCTCTTCCTGCTGACCTGTCTGGAGCGCCAGATTTACACGACATGCTCAAGGTACAGTAAATGGGAAAGTCAAGCTTAAGATATATATATATATATATATATATATATATATATATATATATATATAAAACATGCTAAACCAAACAAAATCCAGGATCTATACAAGAAACAACAACCAGAGAACAATGATAACTAACGCACAAGCAACACACTATAAACTGCACCACCAGACCCAAACTTCTCATTGTAATCCACAGTATAATGTAATCTAGAAATCAGCAATTCCATTTATTAGCCGAATGTTATCTGGGAGAGAGGGTAGGGGTCTCCAGGAGAGAGGGTAGGGGTCTCCAGGAGAGAGGGTAGGGGTCTCCAGGAGAGAGGGTAGGGGTCTCCAGGAGAGAGGGTAGTGGTCTCCAGGAGAGAGGGTAGTGGTCTCCAGGAGATAGGGTAGGGGTCTCCAGGAGATAGGGTAGGGGTCTCCAGGAGATAGGATAGGGGTCTCCAGGAGAGAGGGTAGGGGTCTCCAGGAGATAGGGTAGGGGTCTCCAGGAGAGAGGGTAGGGGTCTCCAGGAGATAGGGTAGGGGTCTCCAGGAGAGAGGGTAGGGGTCTCCAGGAGATAGGGTAGGGGTCTCCAGGAGAGAGGGTAGTGGTCTCCAGGAGATAGGGTAGGGGTCTCCAGGAGATAGGGTAGGGGTCTCCAGGAGATAGGATAGGGGTCTCCAGGAGAGAGGGTAGGGGTCTCCAGGAGATAGGGTAGGGGTCTCCAGGAGAGAGGGTAGGGGTCTCCAGGAGATAGGGTAGGGGTCTCCAGGAGAAAGGGTAGGGGTCTCCAGGAGAGAGGGTAGGGGTCTCCAGGAGAGAGGGTAGGGGTCTCCAGGAGAGAGGGTAGTGGTCTCCAGGAGAGAGGGTAGAGGTCTCCAGGAGAGAGGGTAGGGGTCTCCAGGAGTTAGGGTAGGGGTCTCCAGGAGTTAGGGTAGGGGTCTCCAGGAGATAGGATAGGGGTCTCCAGGAGAGAGGGTAGGGGTCTCCAGGAGAGAGGGTAGGGGTCTCCAGGAGATAGGGTAGAGGTCTCCAGGAGAGAGGGTAGGGGTCTCCAGGAGAGAGGGTAGGGGTCTCCAGGAGAGAGGGTAGGGGTCTCCAGGAGATATGGTAGGGGTCTCCAGGAGAGAGGGTAGTGGTCTCCAGGAGATAGGGTAGAGGTCTCCAGGAGAGAGGGTAGGGGTCTCCAGGAGAGAGGGTAGGGGTCTCCAGGAGAGAGGGTAGGGGTCTCCAGGAGTTAGGGTAGGGGTCTCCAGGAGATAGGATAGGGGTCTCCAGGAGAGAGGGTAGGGGTCTCCAGGAGATAGGGTAGGGGTCTCCAGGAGATGGGACTGCTTGTATTGTACAGGAAGGTAATAGGCAGCGATACAATGGAGAGAGCTAAGGAAGACGTCTAATCAAGTTCTCTACATTCACTCTCTTTGTTGCATTTTGAGTCAGAATCTGGATGCATTTAGAGTAATAAATCCCCTTCACATTGTATATAAATGACCCGTGTCACTGAATTAATCAAAAACTACATGAGTGTCGGGAATAGCAGCAACTGCACTGGGAATATAAAAGGGGGGGGGGGGCACGCTGATGGAATGTTCCGATGGTTTCTGGTTCAACAATTGACTTCTCTGTTTTTCTTACAGCATGCTTCATGGTTGCGGTCAATTAAACAGACGTAACATGCCTGGTGACAATTTTCAGGTTAAGGCTATGTTCACACTACGTAAGTTTCCAGCCGTAGCGCGCTCCGTGAATAAGCGGCCGGAGACTTACGTAGTTTGCGCACAATGGAAAGTATACGATGTACGGCTGCACCATTCACACTACGTACGAACTTACGCCCAGATCGTACGCGGCGCCGTAAAAAATGAACCAGACCATTGTTTGAGGACGAAAATGCCGTAACTTACGCCCGTAGCGTTACATGCGGTCCCGTACGTAGTGGTGATTTCTTCATTTTGCAGCTTTTTGTGCCGATCCAAAAGGTTCTGTGGGGTGTACGGGGCTAGGCGAAGATTTCCAAGTAAAAGACCGCTGTCAGATCGCTACGTAGGGCGCTCGGGAAGCGTAAGTAGACTACGGGCGTAAGTTCGCGGTCCGTACGTAGCCGGCCGCAACTTGCGTAAATTCCCGGCCGGAGTTTAACACGTATATGTCCGGCCGCGAAAATATACGTAGTGTGAACATAGCCTAAAGGAGAACTCCAAGACCCCTGTTTTTAAAGGGGAGGGGGTGGGTAAAAAAATTAACAAAATGAACACCCACCCAGTTTGGATGGAATGGCCCATATTGCCATTCCATTCCCCGGCTACTTGATGGTATTGAGACAGGACTGGGGGTGTGACGGGGCAGGCCTGCACAGTCATTCAGGGGTGGGACACCGCTACAGCCGAACCTGCCATGTCACGTCCCAAGACCAGGGAGCGGTCGGGGAACGGAGCCATGGTATGCAGGCAACAACACTGGAGCCAGGGAGGGAGGTTGATGTTACTTTTTTCTTCCACCTCCTCATTTGAAAAAATGGATCCCGGATGGAATTCTCCTTTAATGTTCTTGACGCCAACTGTGACTTTGGAAACAATGGTCTCATACTGAAGCCAAGGAGGCCGTGTGCAACACCACTAGTCCCCAAGATTGTCAGGTTGTACCCAAGATGGCTGCCAGCTTTCTCTGTACTGTTTATGCTCCTTTGGGTCTCTGGGTGGGAGGCTACCCTATGCCGGAGCCAACCCACTTCTTTTGGAGTACCTGAGTGCTAGGCTGCTACCCTTCATTACATTGCCCCTTAATCGCCCATGACTACTTATTTAAAAAACATGTATGCACTACCTGAATACGATCCCTGACCACCAGGTAGTCCAAGTCTTTTGTACAGGGACCACCCTTTGTTTTAAGAGATGTGCATGCACACATACACACTGGACCAGTCATCTTCCCGTATTCAGGAGGAGGGTACACCGGTATATACTCAGCCTATGGGCCCTATTACACAGGACGATTATCGTGCGAAAAAAACATTATATCATTCGAATTTAAACGATAATCGCTCTGTGTAATTGCAGGCAACGATCGAAAAATCGTTCATATGTCGTTGATCGTTGATTTAGATCTGAACCTAAAATTATTGTTAATCGTTCGCTGTAATTCCACAACCGTTCGCTCAAATTCTGCATTTTTTCACTAATCGTTCAGTGTAATTGCACATTGTCCATTGTTTTGCTGGGATCAGAAGGAATCGTTCTGTGTAATATGTTGAACGATTTCAGGTTAACGATAAACAATCTTGTTTGAGATCGTTTATCGTTAGTCGTTATTCGTTAAAAATCGCTCCGTGGAATAGGACCTTTGGGTTTGCCACTTTGTAGACCCATCCCTGGTCTCCTCTAACCATGGTCCACTTTCTGGATTGTTCTCTACAGGCCTTCCCCTAATCAGACAATCCCCTCTATGCATTTTCCATGGTTCTAGACCAATATGTTTTTCCAGAATAACTTGGGCAGATGCTCTATTAGGCTCACAAGCCATTTGGTGTTCTGTTAGGGCCCTATTCCACCGAACGATTATCGTTCAGATTATCGTTAAATCGTTCGAATCTAAACGATAATCGTTCGTTTGAAATGCAGTTAAGGATTAACGTCCGAACCAGAAATCGTTGATCGCTTTATAAGACCTGCAAAATGTTCGCAAATCGTTCGCATCGAATAAGACGTCTTTCGGTCGTTCGCAGTAGATATGAACGCAATAGCGAAGAAATAGCAAAGGAAAAACAATCGCAAATACGATCATAAGTAACGATTATAGTTCCATGGAAATGAGTAAACGTTTTCAGGTCTTTCGCAATATCGGTTGTTTGAGATCATTAACGATTATGCTTGAACCATAGGTGCATGCATCGTTGTTTTTCAGTCCACCTGCTTGTTCCTTAGGGGCTGCACCTAGACCTCCCCCCTCTCTCTCTGGCAGGTATCATGCACATATGCACTCACTGGGCACCAAATACTTATAGACCACCTACCACCACCCACCATCCTGTTAGCATTAGTCTTTACTGACAGACACCATAGAGATCCAGAAAATTTTATTCTTGATGCTAACCACTATCATGGAGTATGGCAGCACCGCTATATACAATGGTATAAAAAGTGAATGATCTCTATGAGATGTATCGTATAATCATCCAGTACAAACATAGCATAGCCACACAAGTACAGCAATATACATTTCTTAAAGGGAATGTGTCATCAGAAAATGACTTATTTAAATAATGCTTTTATGTTAAAACATATTTTTAAAAAACTTTTGGTGACTTTTTTTTTCTATATTTCTATTTTTTTTTCTATCTTTATTATAAAACAATTCTGAGATCTTCCAGTTTCCATTCTCACCACTGGGGCTAAAACTAAGCTAAGACTTCTTGTTGTGTCTGCGGTGATAAGAGGAGGCTGCTGTAAAGTGATCTGTACAGCATTTCAGCGACATGTGACACCTGAGATAGAGAAGATAATAGCAGCTCCCTGGGGAAATGACCTCTTCACAGGTTACAGAGCGAGCTCAGTAATATTTCACATTCATCTCAAGGGGACAAAGTATGTCTGTTGTTGTCTATCTCCATGAGTCTTACTGTAAAGCATGTCACTAAATGCTGTTAAGAACAGCCCAGGCAATATGGCAGCCTCCATAAGAATGTACAAAAAGTGAAATAAAAAAATTAAAGTCAGAAAATAGAAACAGATTAGAATAAAAGAAAACGTTGTAGTATCTGACTCTAATTGGTGAAAGAAAATGTAGGTGACACATTCCCTAAAGGAACATACTGTAAATACACTTTTATGTAAGGTAGGGGGGTAAATAAGGGGTAACCTGTGGTTCACCCCACTTACAAACATGATATAAAATTACATCATAACAGCATTGTTATAAAAATTGAAAAAATAAAGTTTTTCATTGTATGTGAACTGAGATTGGCAGGGTTAATCCAAGAGGTCTGCTGGATTGCTTGGTCCGGAGACTTTATCCTTGAACTTAGTAATTCTCCAGAGTCTATCAGAGTTCCATCCATAATGGAGTATTATTGAGTTGACCTAAACAGAGGCCTTAGAAGATTTACCATCACTACTGGTGATTGGGGTGAAGTGAGTATTGTTATTTGTTACCAGTCGGTTCTAGAGATCATAATGTCTTCTGATTACGACGCTAGTTTTTATTGATTTTTATTTTTTATTTTTTGCAGCTGAAAATTCTGTGTCTAAAAAAAGTAAAAGAAAAGCCATAATATAAAATGACCGCAATACAAAATAACAATGAATAAATGTAAGGTTAAAAAAATAATAATTAAATATACATATATATATATATATATATATGTTAAAACCCTAAACATGATGAATGATAAAGCTGATTTATATGTAACTGGTTAATATGGTCTTGCCTTTTTTTTTTCTTTTTTTTTTTTGCCAGGTTGAGAATTTAGCAGATTAAGTGGTTCTCTGGATTATGAGCTTCCTCCAATGGAACGATAACCAATGTTGTGGTGGAGGACTGACATGAGCTGAGAAGGATAGCAATAATGTGAGATTTCTGTATATAGGAATCACCTTCACCTTGTGGAATTCAACATCATCATAAGGGAGCAGAAGGAACAAGAAAGAAAGTATGCTTTACATCACTTTTCCATTTGTTTTGTTGTGGATTTTCTCTTTTCTATGTATGTTGCTTTAAGCTTTTTATTTTGACTTTTAATATATTATATTATAATTTACCATTTCCTTTGCACTTCTGTCTGGGAACAACCAACATCTTCTGCCACAGTCTATTGTGGATTTGGATCTATATCATTCTATAGTCCTTTCCCTTGACAACTCTATTTTACAGCCATGTTCTCACACAGTTATATTGGTAAGATCTGTACATACTTTCCCTTTTCCTTGAGACTATTTTAGACTTGTTCCGGATTTGTTTAAACTGATTGGTTTTAAATTACAAATTGATTTTTAAACATTGAGTAATTCTAGATTTTTTCCCTTTGACCATACAGTAGGTACCATGTAGCTTCTAGGGGGCCCTGGAAAACATTGGTTCATGTTGGGTGCGGCTTCTGAAATATCATTAGGCTTGAGAGGCACAACGGCACCGAAAGGCATTGGGGAAAGATATTGCAACAATGTGCAGTGAATGTGGACCCAGCCATCTGAGGACGTTGCCTGAGCAGTCCCCTGACTTTTATCCTTCAAGCTTCATATGAGAATTCGAACCAATGTGTCATCAGAAAATGACCTATAATATAAATTACAATTTTATGTTAAACATATATTTTTTGCGACTTTTTGGTATTTTTTTTTTACTAATTTTCCATTTTTCTATCTATATTATAAAATGAGATCTTGCAGTTTTCATTCTCACCACTGGGGCTAAAAATAAAGCTGACACTTCCTGTTGTGTCTGTGGTGATAAGAGGAGGCTGCTGTAAAGTGATCTGTACACCATTGCAGCGACGAGTGACACCATAGCAGCTCCCTGTGGAATGACCTCTTCACAGGTCACAGAGCGCGCTCAGTAATGTTTCACATTCATATCAAGGGGACAGTGTCTATTGTCATCTATGTCCATGAGGCTTGCTGTAAAGCATGTCAACAAACGCTTTTAATTTTAAAAACAGCTCAGGCAATATGGCCACCCCCCATAACAATGTATAAAAAGTGAAATAAAAAAAATTATAGTCATACAATAGAAACAGATTTGGGTAAAAGAACAAGTTTTAGTATCTGGCTCTATTCAGTAAAAGAAAATCTAGGTGACACATTCCCTTTAGGAGGCTGAGAGGGAGCGTGTGCGCACCCTATGGGCAGAGACGGAAACGGCAGGCAGCAGAGGGGAGGAGCACGGACAGGGGCAAAAATAACCCAATGGCTTTGCTGCCAGGATGACAATGGACAAACTACAGATCGGCGCACACAGGCCGGCAGTCTTGCCATTCAGGAAACTAAAAAAGACGGGAAATTATTTTTAGTCCTTGCACGAGAGTCGCCTGAATCAGGTGAAAGTGAAGGAATAATGCTACCTTCTACAAGGATAATGTGCAGATTGTGCCACTTTATGCTGAATATAGTCTTACATGAATAAGCTTCAGGTTTCCTTGTGCGGCGTATTTGTCATAAAAACTTGGATATATGGCAGGATGGGCATTAATAATGCATTTTATTTCAATATGTCTGACATCTGCAGCCTGACAGAAAGCAGAGAGAGAATCTTTTTCCTGTGATTAAACACATAACTGGCTTCCTTGCCGCGGCTCAGAGCGGGGGTAGAGTCACTGGGCACTGCGCCGCAGAGCTGTCCAGCTGGATTTGGTTGCCCCCTGGGCGATATGTATAATTAGACTACACCGAGCTCCTGGAAGACAGAGGTGCAAAGGGCTCCTAAATGACTATTTTTGCATTTAAATTTTTTGTAGGGGTTCCCGACTTTTTGGGGGCCACAATCATCTTTGACTGTTAATCAAGACTCACATTAAAGGGGATGTAAAATCAGAAAATGATTTTTTAATTTTCATGTTTCTATCTATATTATAAAATAATCCTGATATCTTGCAATTTTCATTTTCACCACTGGGGCTAAAACTAAGCTGAGACTTCCTGTTGTGTCTGTGGTGATAAGAGGAGGCTGCTGTAAAGTGAGCTGTACAGCATTACAGCATAGCAGAGGAGACAATAGCAGCTCCCTTTGGGTCACTGGTCACAGAGCATGCTCAGTAATGTTTTACATTCATCTCAGTAGGACTGCTTCTATCTACTGTCATCGATGCCCTTGAGGGTTAGAGCCTTAAAGCATGTCACTAAATGCTGTTAAAAACAACTCAGGTAAGATGGTAGCCCCCATAACAATGTACAAAATGTAAAATGAAAAAAAATTACAGTCAGAAAATAGAAAGATTAGAAAAAAGATGACGTTCCAGTATCCAGCTCTTATCCGTAAAAGAAAAGCTAAGTGATATAGTCACTTTAAACACAAAAATGGAGAAGCTATAAATTGAATGTAGAAAAACAGATATCATGAATAGACTAGTATTACACCTTGAAATTGGCATTGTTTGGTGGATATGACTATAATGATGTACATTGCCTATGTGTATAGTTATAGCTCAGGACTTCTAAAGCGAGCCACACAGCATGGGGTCACGAACGAACCATATGTGGCTCCCAACCCCCAAGCCGTTTTTTAAATAGAAGTAAATGACAAATCCTTTCTATATAACTTTCTGGCATCGGTTCACTTAAACTGTTTTGTATGTTTAATATACATAAACTTAATAAAAACTTAAAGTTTAAAAGTCCCCCTTTAAAGTGGTCAGCCAGGATTACAAAAATATAGCTGCTTTATTGCAAAAACAGCACCATTCTCAGTTTGTGTCTGGTATAGCAGGTCGGTTCCATTGAAGTGAATGGAGCTGTCATAGCACACACAACCCAGAGACACATGTGTTAGGGTCCTATTCCACGGGCCGATGGTGGCCCGATCAACGATGTAAATGAGCGTCGATCTGCTAGATCGGCGCTCGTTTACTGGGCCTATTCCACGGCCCCAAAGATCGTTAAGCGAGGGCTGCAGGGACATCGTTACTGATGTCCTTGCAGCCCTTGCACCATATATTACCTGTCCGGGCTGCAGGTCTTCTCCTTCTCTCGGGGTCCTGCGCCACAGCAGCTTCGGAGCGGGGCTGTCTAAACTGACAGACCGCTCAGCCAATCACTGGCCGGGACCGAACTGAAATGAACTGAAATGAACCGAAATGAACGATCAGCCGATGACACGATCATCGACTGATCGTTCTCTCTATTCCACAGAGCGATAATTGGCCGAGCTGGGCCGATTCGGCGGATTATCTCTCTGATTCGGCCGATTATCCCTCTGTGGAATAGACCCCTTATGTTTTTGGAAGATAGCAGATATATTTTTCTAATCCTTGGTAACCCCTTTAAGCATGGTTTTTGGTACACCCATGTATAATCTAGTTTTGCTGCCTTAATAGGGGTTGCAAAGGTTGGAGTTGCCCCGGGTCCTGGCTATTAATGGGACCCTCAGATGATCCATCAGATTGAGATCAGAGGATTCTGGAGGAAAAGTCACCACCTCGGTCTCTTTGTCATGTTCCTCAGTTCTGAACAATGTCTGCAGTGTGGGCCCCCGGGGCATTATCCTGCTGCCATTAGGGGGTCCCACTGCCATGAATAGGGGGGACTTGGTATATAGGTAGGTGGTAGGTGTCACAGTAACATCCACATGATGCCAGGACACAAGGTCTCCAGCAGAACGTTGCCCATCACACTGCCCCCGCCATCTTGTCTTCTTCCCATAGTGCAACAGAGTCTTATTATTTTTTAAAAGTGGGATCTGGAAGTGTCTCCGGATCTATCACATTTAGTTGGCATTTCAGTAATAATTTTTTGATGGAAATGTCAGTAATAACAGATACCCTACGACCCGCTCCAGATTGTCAGGCAGCAATGAATTATGAACTCTGTGCCACCTACGACCATTTCATCCCACTGAACAGTACAAAGCTCCGATCCGGAATATTCTCTTGGTGCATTCAGGTTGGGAGGCATAAATCACAAGGAGGCCTCTGACTCATCGCCTTACCCCGAGCACAAGTTCAGAATTGCTCTCCTGACATCCCATTAGTGACAGAAATGACATTTTTTTCCCCTTTGCTGTATAAAAATAACATAGAAGAAAAAAAAAAATCACCTTTAAAACAATGAACAGAAGGTTTTGTTCAGTCAATTCCCATATAGACCAATGAGTCATAATAATGGTAAAAAAGAAACAGTTGCTTAGGGTTTTTGTTTCCTTTGAAAACAACGTGGATATAAAAGCTCATCTAACAACCCAAATATACAAAGTACAAGAAAAAAAAAAGGCATCTAAAAAAGTAAAGACCGTGAACATAAAAGCTCAAGTAACAACCAAATATACAAAGTGGAAAAAAAAAAAAAAAAACAGTGCATAGAAGCCTGGAGTTGCCCTCACATGACAAAGGCAGAATATGTTTATGGACAGATGAATGAGACCCTGGACAACAAGGCCTCTAACCCTCTTTCTGTACTGCTGTTGTAAGGTGGCAAGGCCCCATCTTATTTTGCTATAGGGTCCTATGACTTTTTCTTTCACCCCTGACCATGGGTAGTATCTTGGTTTGTCATCCTCTAAAGTCAGCACCAGGGTTAAATGAACCTACACATGACCCCCATCTCTAAAACCAAGTCAGGAATTAGACTACCCTCTGAGCTGTCCTCAAGATAGGATGATATGAACTGCCATCAGCAGGGGGCACTGTTTTGCTTTTAGTTATGGGCAGGGGCAGATTAAATGTACCTTGGGTTGACCACCCAACCTGCCTGCCACCAGCCCAAATCCTGTAAACCAAGATCAATTATATCAGTATACTCTCTGTGAAGTCCCTATATAGTAGATGGACCCGTGTGCAGCCCCTATAGTATATGGCCCCCCCGTACAGTCCCAGTATAATAGATGGCCTCCTGTGCATCCCCCTATAGTATATGGCCCCCTAGCCCCAATATTATAGATGTCTCTGTTAGTAGCAATTGGCCCCCTCTAAGTAGTCCCCTTATAGTAGATGCCCCCCCTGTGAGTAGTCTCCCTATAGCAGATGGCTCCCTGTAAGTAGTACCCCTATTGCAATTGGCCCCCTTTAAGTAGTCTCCCTATAGTAGCTGGCCCTTTGTAAGTAGTCCCCCTATAGCAGATGGATCCCTGTTAGTAGTTCCCCTATAGCAATTGCCCCCTGTAAATAGTCCCCCTATAGCAGATGGCTCCCTGTTAGTAGTCCCCCCCTATAGCAATTTCCCCCTGTAAGTAGTCCCCCTATAGCAGATGGCTCCCTGTTAGTAGTCCCCCTATAGCAATTGCCCCCTTGTAAGTAGTCCCCCTATAGCAGATGGCTCCCTGTTAGTAGTCCCCCTATAGCAATTGCCCCCTTGTAAGTAGTCCCCCTATAGCAGATGGCTCCCTGTTAGTAGTCCTCCTATAGCAGATGGCTCCCTGTCAGTAGTTCCCCTATAGCAGATGGCTCCCTGTGAGTGGTCCCCCTATAGCAGATGTCCCCTTGTGAGTAGTCTCCCTATAATGGATGGATCTCTAGTCCCATGACTACCATCGATAAAAATAAAGTTTAAAAAACACACTCACCTCCCCCAGTAATATAACGCATCATCACAGTTATATGTAATAGAAATCCAAAGAAATCATTAGCTAGAATTGCACTTACCCTTTTACGCAGGTTATAGGTAAGAATGAGGTTTCGGGAGAAGGAGTGAGAAAAGGCAGTATAGAAATCCAGCACTTTCTGTAAGGCATCTCTCTTTATGACGTGAAGGTCACAGTAGGTCAAAGCTCGAACATTGGCACAGGATGGAGCCAGCGTGGTCTCTTTCCAGAATATGTCTCCAAATACATCACCTTTACCTGCAAAGACAACAGGAGGGTTAAAACCTATGATCACCAACATATAGCGATAAGTAGCCGGCTGAGTCTGCTTTATACTTGTAATAAAGTCACTGTGGCAGTCTCTTATGCAGTAGTGAGGAAGGAACTGAAAATACAGAACTCAGGTCTCCTGGACACATCTTCTATGGACCATTAGTCCCTGCCACATCAGAGATGACTGTCATAGGGTCACTTGGCACCTTCTTTACTAGATCAGTGGGTCTCACATCTCTTGGTCTGTTCCTGGTAGCAGTATGGGCCACCCATCTAGCATAGACCCGGCGGCAGCACTGCCCACCACACACTGGTAGCAGCAGTTCTGTACAATCACAATACTGGACCAGCCACAAAACTACTGCACCCTCTAAGGCACATGATCAACCTATGGGCTCCCCACAGTCACAGGACTCAGTACTAGCGATGAGCGAATAGTGAAATATTCGAATATTCGATATTCGTACGATTATCTCCCAAATATTCGAATATTCGATCAAATATTCGATCCCATTAAAGTCTATGGGAACAAGTATTCGATTAATGAAAAACATCTATTCGACCACTTGGAGGTAAAAACCGGAAGCTGGGGGATTTGAACGCTTATCGAATATTTATCGAATATTTGGCGAACTATTCGATAATATTCGATAGATCGAATACCTTACTATTTGATCGAATATCTATTCGATCGAACAGTATTCACTTATCACTACTCAGTATTATGCCTACCAACCCCAGAGGAGATATTTAGACAGCAATGTAACAACCACAGTAACATGGTGTAACCTTATACATGTGACTTAAAAAATACAATATATACAGGTATATAGTACATAGCATGTAAGGTACAAAATATATATGGGCATATACAGAAGATATAGCATATAAGACTCATCACTTGGACACAATGTATAGGCATTGTCTCCACTTTACTCTGTTATATTGCTTAGGTAACCCTCACACTCATAAAGGAATATGGTAGCTGCATGGACCCTGTTACTATACTCTTAGATTTACAAGTCCATCCATTTCAAACAACTCCATGTGATTCATAACATATTTGTAAATGAAATCATTTATCAACAATGACTCCTTATCCAAGAAAAACAGCCCTAAAGTCTTGGCCACCAGGCATCTCACTTCTGTAAACTCCACTGTCCACTGCCTGTTGCTAGGAGAATTCTGTCTCTTTTAACAGACAGAGACCAGGACAGAACATAGAAAGTTGGGGTGGGGAAAGTGCTAGGTGCAGGAGAGGGAGAGAAAGCCTGGCAGTGTATCTGCATTGTATCTGCATTGTTCCTGAGAAGTAAATCAAGGCTTCCATCTCATCTCTACTACCCATAAAACTGTGGGAAGCCTAGTGTACCTACTACTGTGTGACCATCCAGCTGCAATGTAATCGCCCCCTATCTTTAGCTTCAGCTGGCCCTGACCGCTTAAATGGAATGAATGAGAAATAGTTGTGCACCTTGGAGTGGACTCTCAGGGGCTCAATAACAGCAGTGAGAACCAGGTCATCACTCTGCCAAATCAGAACTGTTGGCAAGTATGAGGTTACAGATTCTGCCCTGGGGTTCAGGAGCTTCAAGTGGTATAACCCTGGAGTCCAGGCACTTAGCCTACAATGGATGGTCTAAACCAGGGATGGGAGTAATTGTTAAACAACTTGTCAATTAGGGCCCACCTGGGCATTCCATGGGCGTGGTGGGACTCGCCCTACAGGCACTAATTGTTACAGCTATGCTCTTGTTTAATGCTACTCCAGCATCCTGTGTGTCATGTCACCTGTCGGGAATGTCGAGGTGTGACATAGATTAAGAGTCCTTGCAGGCAATGGTCAGGAATGCTACCCACCAAATCGTGTGTTCCATACACCCAAATGTTGGATGGACTATGATTGAGGTTGTGACTCTGTTCTGTCTTCTGACATGTTTCCCCCAGATGACGCTACTGGGTTCCTCAGAGGGTAGGATAGTCTTGACTACATACACTTCTGGTGTGGTTCTTTAGGGCTCAGTCAAGGTTTGCAGGGTATTTACTTGTATATAGATAGTGCAGTCCCCCTGCAACCTGTTAGGTAAGTATGCCATCCAGATATGTGTTAGTACCGCGTAGATATAGGTTTCCTAAGGTCCAACAAGTGATAGGGACGCTTGAGCTGTGGAGTATAAGATGGAGTTGCAGGAGCGTCTAAAGGCCGGGATGTGCACATAGACTATTGAGATGCTGCATGCCGTGTTGAGCGTGAAGCTGGCGTGGTGACATGCCTAGTCGGTAGACCAGGGATGAGGAATAAAGCAGCGATGGGGAACCTTCAGCCCTCCAGCTGCTGCAAAACTACAATTTCCATCATGCCTGGACAGCCAAAGCTAAAGCTTTGGCTGTCCAGGCATGATGGGAATTGTAGTTTCGCAACCGCTTGAGGGCCGAAGGTTCCCCATCCCTGATATAAAGGCTTCATGCAAAATAGAGCCATAATAGAGCAGCATGTAGAAGTGCTCAGGCCCCTGCTGAATATCCGTCTACCTATAAATAACATCTAGATACAAAAGACATTCATTTTCTGTTTCACAATTCATTGCTAAGAACAACAAACACAGAGCAGAGATGACACATATAATTCCCAGCAGCCCCGGCAGTCACATGTTATATAACAGGTTCTCCAGGAAGAAAAGCCATAGCAGGGAAAAGCTAAGGGAGAAACACGTCGGGATGTTCAGAACTCATATGATACATGGGGGCTGAGAAAAATTCTCCAAATTTACAAGTCACAGTATCTTTTGTTATTTTATAATGGATATCACAGCATCCTTTGGTATTTTAGACTATTGGAAGCCTTCAATAAAAGTTGGATTGCCCCTATAATACAATATAAGGCTATGTTCACACTACGTAAAAGTACGGGGTCACGGAATGGCCGGTTGTTCACGTTGTGTGAGCATAGCCTAAATCTATTAAAGGGGTATTTCCCCTCCCAAAAAAAATTCTTTCAAATCTACTGGTGCCATAGATTTTTACTTCTATTAAAACATCTCAAGTCTATCAGTACTTATCACTTGCTGTATGTCCTGCAGGAAGTGGTGTATTCTTTCCAGTCTGGAAAGCAGGGGAGGTTTTCTGTGGGGATTTGCTGCTGCTCTGGACAGTTCCTGACATGGACAGAGGTGGCAGCAGAGAGCACTGTGTCAGATTGGAGAGAATGCATGACTTCCTGCAGGACATACAGCAGCTGATAAGTATTGGAAGACTGGAGATTTTGTAATAGAAATAAATTATAAATCTCTGGCACTTTCTGGCGCCAGTTAATCTGAAAGAAAAAAAATGGTAAACAACCCCTTAATCCAAAAGGTGGTATAAGAAAAAAAAGAGTCTTACAGGCAGCAAATATATTACACAGTGTTAAAAAAAAAAAAAAAAAAAAAAAAACTCGCAGTCTTGTTTAGTTTTATGTCGTCTAAATTTAAAGATGGAAACAAAAAATCTCCCCCCATCGATTTGCAAAATTGCTAATGTAAAAACACAGTAGTAAGCTGCTGGTTCTTTGCTATGGAAACCGCCGCTCTCCCTTAGTGGTGGTTTCACAACATTTCATCTCGTCCTTTCATACAGATACATAAATTAATGATGTCTTCTGCGCTCGCCGTGAAAAAAAAAAAAAAAAAGCTCAATAAATATTTGTTTTACCATTCGAGATTATTTGCAGTAACATAATAAATCCTATTACTGTGCGATCACATGAACACTTGTACGGACGGCGGCAGGTTTTACGTGCGGTCGGACACGAGCAGCTGGAGGTGACAGCATTGTTCCCTGTCAGCAATGAGGGAGCGCCTTTCAGCAGCTGGATAATTCCTCGTACATGTCAGGAATGATGACAGCTCGGTTGTTGTAGGTACAAATCTCCGGATCCATGGATACTAATCTGTTTTACTAGTAAATAAATGGATGTTTTACGTGGGTGTACGCCCTATGGTTACCTCAAGGGATAGCTTCTAAACTGTAAGAAATCTAAACATTTTACATCATGTAGTTTTTAAGTAAAGACACAAAAAAATCATAATATCTTTAGGCTACGTTCACACTGCGTATGTTTCCGTCCGTAGTGCGAACCGCGAATATACGCATGTAGTTTTGAGGTTGATGCGTTCGCTTGAAATTATACGATATACGGCCGTACAATGCACACTACGTATGAGCTTATGGCCGGAGCGTATACGGCACTGTGAAAAATGAACAAGACCATTGTTTGAGAACGGAAATGTTGAAACTCACGGCCGTGGATTTCCATGCGGTCCCGTACGAAGTACTTATTTCAGACAAATTGAACTTGATTTTTCGATCCAAAAGGTTCTGTGTGGTTTACGGGGCTGGGCGAAGATTTCCAAGTAAATGACCTGCCTCAGATCGCGGGCGTATGTTCGCGGTTCGTACGCATCTGGCCGCATGTCTACTTTTCCCACGCCAGTAGTTTCAGTCGCACATGTACGGCGGCGTACGAACTACGGCCGGACTCATACGCAGTGTGAACATAGCCTTATAGCAATTATAACGCTGTTATTCTGATACAGAGCTCCAATTCCTAACACATAGACTTAGATTAAATAGCTTACCACTAGGGGGAGCTGATATAGAGCTCCAATTCAATTGCTTAAACATAGTTTTAATAGATAACCACTAGGGGGAGCTTATGAGCTTACTGTATACAGAGCTCCAATTTCATTGTATAGATATAGATTGAATAGATAACCACTAGTGGGAGCTTATGAGCTTACTGTATACAGAGCTCAGATTCCATTGTGTGTATATATATATATATTGAATAGATAACCACTAGGGGGAGCTTATGAGCCAACTGTATACAGAGCTCCAATTCTATTGTATAAACACAGATTTAAAGGGGAACTATCCGCTGGTTAGATGAATCTAACCTGCTGATAGCCACCTATAGCGCCTGGGATGCTGAGGAGGAAGGTATGTGTCTTACTGGTTATTATGAAAAGTGTATGCAGTAAACTCCCCCTAGAGGGCGTTGCAGACTATAACTTTTTAAAGGAGAAGTCGGGCAAAATTGTCATCCGGCAGAAGCAGGGGGGAACATAATAAACAATCACTACCTACCTCTTCCCGTACCCGTGAAGCGCTGAGTCACAGGCTCTGGGACCCCCACCAGAAGGAATTGTCCTTGAGTTTTGTTAAGTCTTGTGAGGAAACAATCACAATTCGTACTATTAACATATTGGATCAGGGCTGGATGTGACCATTTTGCAATAAGGATATAATTTACATAGTTTTCGTTTGCTCGGCACTCGGCTTATACACCGGCTGCCTTTTAACTGACTGCGGCTCCACCCCGGGTGCCCGGAAAAGCTGGATCCATTCCTGGGGAACTGTGAGAAGTTTCCCAGCACTGGATCCAGCTTTTCCAGGCACCCAGGGTAGACTGGCAAGGAGCAGAATGGAGATCAGAGGCAGTCGGTGAATAAGTCGAGTGCCGAGCAAACAAAGTGATTTGCTTCGTTTGTAATGTAAATTTGCTCATCTCCACCAGACACCATAGCATGAAATTTTTGATCCACTCTCGACACTGTCTTTGCAATGTGAACACTGCTCAATGAAGAAGATTCATTAAGGACATGCTGGTGAGTGCCGATACAATTGTGGACTGCTATATCCTGCCGTCACTGAGCACCACCACAGTCCAAGTCCATTAGCGCTGGTCGGATCAGATGAACCCTTGAAGTGGGTGGTCAGTGTGACTTTTCTGTGACTTATTACTGGATGATATGTCCGTGACTGTTTATGCGACAAGTCCATGATGCAGCCTGAGCGCAGTTATCTGGCGGCTAAAAATACAATCACGCTTATTTATTAAGATGCCGAAAACAGCGAGCCGTAGAATCACAAGAGGCTTTTAAGAAGTCCATCTGCATGGAAGGTCGCACTTATCACAGCGGGAGTCACTGTCCAATGTGATAATTATCATTAGGTTTTCCTGGTAAAACTCCATAGACCAGCGCCGACTCCAGACAGAGCGGTGCGCCCCCCTATGGGTAGATCTAAGAACGGACTACTCCCCCCTTCATCTGTCTCGATAAACAAGGTTTGGAAGCAGCGTCCATTTTGTCATCAATTGCTCTGATAATATTGGGTGACATCATCAATGATACCAATATAGCAACGGTTTCTAACCTGTGGCCCTCCAGTTATTGAAAAACTACAACTCCCAGCATGCCTGGACAGCCAATGGCTGTCCAGGCAACGCTGGGAGTTGTCGTTTTGCAACAGCTGGAAAGATATAACTTGAAGACCACTGCTATATAGGGATGTCATTCTTAAAGTGTACCTGTCTTGAAGGAATCAACAGGGGTTGTGATCACAAGCAGTTTTGCAATATACATTGGTGCCTTGGATTACGAGCATAATTCGTTCCGGGGGCCGCGCTTGTAATCCAAATCAACTCTGATCAAAATCAGCATGTGGAGTATAATTTATAGTAAGGGCATAAACCTAAAAAACAGCTGCGGTTTATAGATACAGGATGGAACTGCAGATCCCCATAATGGAGAGGATGGGAAACACAAGGACTGACAGATTGCAGGGAGCATGAAGGAATGAGCAGGGAGATGTGGGCACATACATGCAGCGCTCTCTGTCCGGGGAGAGAGGGGTTACAGCTATGAAGAGATTACCTCCACAGTCCTGTCCCCTGATGTAAGCCCCAGCCTGAAGTGGATCTGCTATGATTTGGAAGGTGAGGGAGACTTCCTGGGTCAGAGTACAGAGCTGTAGACCCCGCTATGCAGACCATGCCCCTCCCCCACTCACGCTCCCACCCAGTACAGGGAGCTCTTACACTAAAGCAATGCTCTTAAACCAAGTCAACATTTAAAAAAAAAAAAAAACGCTCTTAATCCAAGTTACTCTAAAACCAAGGTACCACTGTACTTGCTTTATTTATTTATTTATTTATACATGTGGCCAAACTGTGCTCCATGCTCCTTCTGTGTGAAAATTTGGTCTTTTCTCTGTTCAAAAAAAAGAGACCAAACACAGGAAGTCCCCGTCCTCTGTGCGCTCACACAAGGAAAGACACCTGTACATCAGGTTTGTATATAAACTGAGGGCAACTACCTTAGTCTAATAATTCTATTATTAGCTCTGCAGCTTACCAGAAGACAATGCTCTTTGTCAGGGCTGTATTAACAGCTGCTGCTGCCCTAGGCACTAAACCTGAAGACGCCCCATCTTCACGCACCTATTGGCAATACCAGACCTGACCAATACCACCATACCCCCCACCCCCTGGAAAAGACACCAGATTTACTGGCAAGTCTGAATGGGAGGAGGGAAACGAAAAAAAATAAAAACAAAAAAATTCGTTTTTTCTGTCCCCCTGCTCCCTGGTGCTGCCCCCTGCAAGGTGCTGCCCTAGGCACCGGACCACGGGTGCCTAGTGGTAAATACGGCCCTGCTCTTTGTTATGCAACAATTCAACCAGTATAATGTCACTGTGTGGTTACAGAGGTTTTAATGCTGTGTGACAGGAGAGCTGACTGTACAATGCGAGCACCCCCAGGATTCTCTGCTACCTAATGTGGACATACAGCAGCTGTACACATGCGGAGTGAAGGGAGACGCATAGTGGCCATATGTATAATGTGGATTTAAACATAGAAAAGTTTCAAAAAAATATGTATCAAAACTGCTTTGCGACAGTGCCTCTTTAAGAGAGGGAAAAAAACAGACTGCAGATTTGTCCCATCTGTGAAACATTTGTGGATGTGGCTATGGAAATAATGGGTGATGATATGCAAATAGGGACTGTGGTAAAGTAATGCCCTGCTAGATCGGCGCTCGCTTACAGAGCTTATTACTGGGCCCGATTATAGTAAAGCAAGAGCTGTATGTATGTATATATATATATATATATATATATATATATATATATATATATATATATACACACACACACACACACACACAGTGGTACCTTGGTTTAGAGTTACTTGGATTAGGAGCGTTTTGCAAGAAGAGCTCACAGTTTTTCAAAATTGTAACTTGGTGTAAGAGCATTGCTTTGGTGTAAGAGCTCCCTGTACTGGGTCGGAGGGGGAGTGGAGGAGGGGCATGGTCTGCATAACGGGGTCTACAGCTCTGTACTCTGACCCAGGAAGTCTCCCTAACCTCCCAAATCATAGCAAATCCACTTCAGGCTGGGGCTTACATCAGAGGACAGGACTGTGGAGGTAATCTCTTCATAGCTGTAACCCCTCTCTCCCTGGACAGAGAGTGGTGCATGTATGTGCCCACATATGCCCTGCTCAGTCCATGCTGAACACACCCCTTCCCCATTGCGGTCATGTGACCACACAAACCTCTGACAGCAGCCCTGCTTCTCTATTCTAGCCTGTTGTACTACACTACCGCATTATACGGGTCTGCAGTACCATCCTGCAGTGTCGGACTGGCCCACCTGAGGACCGGTGGATCCTCCGGTGGGCCTCCAGCTTTAGAACCTTCATAAACACTGCCTGACATGTTGTTTCTCACTGCTTTTTCATTGGTGGGCCCCAGATAACCCAGTCCAACACTGCCATCCTGTATCTACAAACTGCTGCTGTAACAGAAACTTATAATATCACATATTCAGCTGCTTCTCATTGTTTGTTTCATTTGTTCTACAGGTTATTAAGAATAAAAAATCATTATTTTTGGGGTGCGGAACCAATTGTCTGCATATCAGTGATTTCTTATGGGAAAATTTGCTTTGGTTTCAGAGGGAATTTGGATTACAAGCACGGTCCTGGAACAAATTATGCTCGTAATCCAAGGCACCGCTGTATATAGAACAGAAGTTTTGCAGCACTACAAAGTTCCGACGGTGCTCAAGCAATCATTCAGACGGCGAAATGTTGAAATGCCACACTTAGTGCCAGTCTACCATCACAGTAATGGTGGCCCTCTTTGTGCTCTTACCCACTAATACCGCCTACAACACAGCAATAGTGCTGCTTCATATGGTAGCAGTAATTCTCCTACATGGGGGGAGGCTCCTGCTGCAGCCACAGCCTTGTGAGGAAGAGCAGGCAGACAAGGCTACTCAGCTGATGTATACTAGTATATATGGTGGCACATCTTTGGTTTCTATAGTGGTATATTATGTAAATATTATGTATTATTATATCTATGATGTTCTGTGTATTCTCTATATTTAGTGTCCCTTTATATAATTCAGTCAGTTGAGTTGTCTCTTTTCATGTTGCTGATGGATCCATCATAAGAAGCTTCAATATAACAGTCCCCAAGGAGCAGTGTCCCAGCTACAGTCCTTACTCAGCAGGTTCTGCTCGCCTCTTGGAGGCATTACTATATAGCTGCTATTGGCTTTTTCATGAGTAATGATGCACAGCAGGAAGCGATAAGGTCTCGATAAGATTGAACTGTGTCTATGGCCAGAATTTATTATCCAGTAGGAAATAGTCTACTGACAAATACACAAAACATTAAATTCCCATCTCAAATACACTATACGTGACATAAATCATGTAAAATATGAGGCTTTACTCTAACGATAAAATTGTCAATGTCTAAGCGTCACTTAAAGGGGGTTTCCAATGATAAAACCTATGTCTAATAAAGGAACATATACAGATAACGTGTTTTTTTAACCTTATATTTACCTTACTTTTTCTACTTTTTCCTACTTTTTTTCTGCTCCTCAGGCAAGCTGTCTGCTTTGTTCTCTCCATAGTCCCACAAGCTGTTTAATGTACATTCTTTTACTGGCTTCCCATTCCTGCTGTACATTCTAGCAGGGAATTCAGCGAGCTCTATCTGCCTCCCATTACACTTTCTTGACTATTAACCCATCCACTATACCCACAAGAGCCTCCCACACAGTGGAAGGGAGAAAGTTGGCTAAAAGGACATTGTGTTAATGAGGGTAAGATGAACTAATAAAGGACCTGAACAGTCCAAATAACACCCTTTCATCCCATCCAAAGTAATTCTAAAAATCTTTAACCTTTATTTACCCAAATCTTTAAAGCACCCATCGTCTGCTGCTGTCTGCTGAGTATCTTAACTTGTTATTGGTCCGCTGACCAGTGGTACCTATTGTTACCAGCTGCCTGAGTGAGCAGTCACCTTTCCTGGGTCCTATTGGTACTCTGATATCCCAAGGACTTAGGGTCCTATTACACGGAGCGTTTTTTAACGATTAACGACTAACGATAAACGATCACAAACGAGATTGTTTATCATTAACCTTTAATCGTTCATCATATTACAGAGAACGATAATCGTTAGTTACAATCGTTACTACGATCGTTATTGCGATTGTTGCTATGATCATTTATTCCTTCTGACCCCAGCAAAACAATAAACAATGTGCAATTACACTGAACTATTAGTGACCAAATGCGGAACTTGAGCAAACGATTGTGGAATTACAGCGAACGATTAACGATAATTTTAGGTTCAGATCTAAATCAACGATCAACGACATATGAACGATTTTTCGGTCGTTGCCTGCAATTACGCAGAGCGATTATCGTTTAAATTCGAACAATATAACGATTTTTCGCACGATAATTGTCCCGTGTAATAGGGCCCTAACATTAGAACTGATCTACATCAAGCAGCTGTTAACAAAAAAAAAGACATATGAAACATTTATAAATGCTGGCAAGTGACAAAAATAGCAATTTATCATGTGCATATGATGAATCGAAGCAGCCGATGATGCACAGGAAGACGTAAAAAAAAAAAATTAATATAGCTAGCTATCCCTAATGTTTCCCTAGAACTATTCCTGAACAATAAACCTAAAGGTCCCCATAAACCTTATACTTCTGTCTGTCGAACCCGCAGCTTGTGTCAGTATAGAGTGTATGGGGTTCTCCTGAGAAGGGTCAGGCTTGATGAAAAATCACTGACCCACCCCTCTGGTCTCAGAGAAATAAGCCGACACAAATTAGGTCTGGCTGCAGCTTACCCGCCGCCATGCCAAACATTTCTTCATACTGGTAGAATAAAAGGGATAATGTTAGTTATTGAAGATGTATGGCCACTTTAACATCAGGCACCACTGACCCCGCTGTTCCTGCAATAATCTTTCTAATAATCCTCATTTGCTTATTAATTAAGGCAGGCACCAGGACCTAAAGACAATGGCAAAACTGAAAGAAGAAACTAAGCAACTAGATAACTGGCTATAGAATTAAGAACAAACTAGACTAAAACAAGGCTGGAAACAAGCACATAGAGCATATGCTATAATCCGCATAATACTGCAAAGGCCAGAGATCTTTAAGAAGAACATAACCAGGACTGTATACTAAGCCTGAGCTGAGCAATTGTAAAACTGCAAAATGACTACTTCAAGTGATCTCAACAGCCTACATCACCCTGGGAGAGCTACAGGTTACAGAACAGTCGTCTAGATTATTTGGACTTTTCCAGATATTATTTATTGCTCGTGTCTATCATTCAATCCTTGTACCATTCCATCTGTTACATTAATAGATTGCCCTGTAGAATTCATCTACTATGTCTGTGGCAAGTAGAAAATTTCTAGAATTTATCATGGTTGAGACGTTAAAAAAAAAAAAAAAAACTGCAACAGAGTGGGACAAAAATACATTGTGTGCGGAGCCGAAAAGAGCAATCAGACAAAATTAAATCAGCAGGAATGTTCCAGCGCTCAGCAACCGGACCACTGAGAAAGATAATAGCCGCCATCGTCACAGAAGATAAAATAGTTCTGTGTAAGATCTGGTTGGTGCTGTGAGACTATAATACTTAACCGTCACGTAAGGTAGACACCGGTGCAGGTGTTCGGATGGAGCCGCTAAGGCTTATATAGGACAATGAACGGTTGTGATAACATATGGATGCGTTAATGACTCAGCATGGCTCCATGATCTACTGATATACATAATGAATCCATATCAATCATGCACACGTAGGGTTTACTAATGGAGTCAGGAGATCAATCACAATCAAGGTTAAAGAGAATTTCCTTCTAACATTGGAAAATTGCAAAAAAAATAGATCCTTGCGACATCCTTTGTCAATTCATTTGGTTAATAGTCATATCCAGGGTTGAAGGGGCAAAGGGGGCAATGGACCAGGGAGTTTCATCCCATTCCTTGGACTGGGGAGCTTCAGCCCATACCTTGGACTGGGGAGCTTCATCCCATTCCTTGGACCGGGGAGCTTCAGCCCATTCCTTGGACCAGGGAGCTTCAGCCCATTCCTTGGACCAGGGAGCTTCAGCCTATTCCTTGGACCAGGGAGCTTCATCCAATTCCTTGGACCGGGAAGCTTCAGCCCATTCCTTGGACCAGGGAGCTTCAGCCCATTCCTTGGACCAGGGAGCTTCAGCCCATTTCTTTGGATCAGGGAGCTTCAGCCCATTCCTTGGACCAGGGAGCTTCAGCCCATACCTCGGACCAGGGAGCTTCAGCCCATACCTCGGACCAGGGAGCTTCAGCCCATACCTTGGATTAGAGAGCTTTAGCCCATTTTTTTGGACTACAGAGCTTCAGCACATTCCTTGGACGGGGGAGCTTCAGCCCATTCCTTAGATCGGGAAGCTTCAGCCCATTCCTTGGACCAGGGAGCTTCAGCCCATTCCTTGGATCGGGGAGCTTCAGCCCATTCCTTGGACCAGGGAGCTTCAGCCCATTCCTTGGATCGGGGAGCTTCAGCCTATTCCTTGGACCAGGGAGCTTTAGCCCATTCCTTGGACCAGGGAGCTTCAGCCCATTCCTTGAACCAGGCAGTTTGAGCCTATTTCTTGGATCGGGGAGCTTCAGCCCATTCCTTGGACCAGGGAGTTTGAGCCTATTCCTTGGATCGGGGAGTTTCAGCCAATTCCTCGGACCGGGAAGGGGTAGGGTGGCTTTAGATGTGGCTAGGAAGTTGGGAGGAGTCGTGAGGTTGAGGGGGGGGAGCAGTTCACAGCTCTTCCCAGGGGCCCACAATGCTAAGACAGCCCTGTCTTGATGTCTATACTACACTTTGGTTAGGACATAAAAAAGTTTCATAAAAAAGGACATGTAAATGAGTAGAAAACACAGAGGACCAAGAAAAAAGTGGTCAGTCTCCAATCCCTCAATATTTTCATCATGGACTCATATGACATCTTCCCTTAAGCCCCTATTCCACGGGTCGTTAAGAGGAGCAAATGAGCGCTCTCAGCGCTTGTTTGCTCCTCGTTCCCCGCTCGGCGGGGAGCTGCAGGGGGGCTGCCTGGGTGAACGCTGATCGTCCGGGCAGCATGTAGGATATAGCAGCGTCTGCTGCCGACGCTCCTATTCAACAGAGCGACGGCAGCAGATCGCTGCTATATCAGTCGCTTGTTTTTCAACATGTTGAAAAAGAAGCGACTGCAACGATCAGCCGACATAAACGATGTCGGATGATCATTGCACTCTATTCCACGGGACGATTATCGTCCGTAGCGGCCGATATCGTCCAAATACGGCCGATAATTGTTCCGTGGAATAGGACCTTTAGTGGTAGAAAGTTTTCCCCATCTTGATTCATGGTTGTATTTTACATGATAAATGATTTAATCCTATTATTACGGCAGGGGGGTTAGCGACCTTATACGCATTAGTCGATGACTATAATTCCTATTGCGCATTAACGAGTGACTGACATCCAGTCGTGAATCAAGAGAAGTTTGTTACTTTGAGTGAGATGCGAATAAAGATTTCAGTGACGGACGTATCGAGGCCCGTGAAGAGCGACTGTCTCAATGTATCACTCAAGTGAAGCAGCCTCCATAATTAATACGGACCTCGCTTGTGAGATGCCACCGCCATCTACCACTTAGTACTGGACGGTTTCCAGCTCAAGCATTTTATAAATCAGTCTCGTCGGATTTGTTTGAAACCTGATGAGCTTTCAAACCAAGATCAATTTGGTTCAATCATGTTATCCCATCCACTCAGCAGATTTTCATTATCCGAGAGCACCTCAATGCAGGAAATGCAACATAGGCTACGTATGATAGGCTTGCCCTTGACATTCTAATGTAGCTGGATGGAAGATTAATGCTTACCTGACACCTCGGAGATGCCAGGATCTATATATTTTACTGTATACTGTTCATGTAAGCACTACTCCTGATCAGCCTGGCTGCTACAGACTTCTGCAGACCGTGAAGGTCAAGAAGTTGAAGAAACTTTAACCACAGTGCAAACTTTGAGTGTCATACATTACAAAAACTACTGTGGACAACAATGCTGCGCTCAGCATGCGGTGAAGGTTTCAGATTTTATTTCACTGTATAGATGGAAGAATGAATCAGTGATAGTATTGGTTTGTATAAGCAACTTTTCCATTTTATTGCCATATAAAGTGGAAATAATACCGCCTCAAAGTGTATAATATTCTATAGTGTCATGAAGTATTCAGGTAATGCCTCCAAAGGGGGTTTAAAGGGTAACTGTCATTTAAAATATTTTTGCTGAAATGGTACAAGCAATTTTCAATAGCATTTTTATTAGGCAAAAAAGCCTCTTTCTGTACTCAAAAAGCTGTTTCCCAGACACCACACACACACACACACACACACACACACACACTTCTTATTTGTACATTATCAAGCAAAGCCATATTCATTACAGAGGGACAAAGTGAAGACACATTTGCTGAGCCCATTATACCCTATGGAAGGGGGAGGGGCTGAGGGGGATGAGTGAGCAGGAAGAGGAGACAAGCAGTTTGTAGACTGTCTGGGCCCATAGAATGCTGGATTCACTGGTCAGACTGCTCAGTGCAGGTCTAGGAACTTGGTGAAAGAAGATTGCAGGATGTTGTTCTGTGCAGTGCTGCCTTTTCTCCTGTCCGTGCTCACTCATGCCCCTCGGCCCCTCCCTTCTCCATAGAGCATAATGGACACAGAAATCCTGCTTCTTCTAAAGTGAGGAGGAGGCAAAAAAATCAGCTTTGAGTACAGAAGGAAACTTTTTTGCCTAATAAAAACTATTATAGAGTTTCTTAAAATCACTTGTACTATTGATACTTATTTATTTTTGAAAAATGACAATTAATGACAATTACACCTTAAATACCTGCCCTAAATAGTGTGTAAATAACACCACTATAATATGTTGAAAAATAATACCCCCACAAAGTGCAAATTAATACCCTAGAGTGCCATGTAGTATCAAGGTTATGTCAAGGAATATAAATTATTGTGCCAAACAGTGCATAAGTAATATCGCTACATCCTGCTAAAATAATACTACCATAACATGTAGAATAATACTCTTCGATGCCACAGTAATACATCCTAATGACCAAATTCTATAAAAAAAATGTAACATTTTTTTTAAAGAATTTGGTCATTAGCTTATTAATAATACTGCCATATTTTGTTGAAATAATACCACCTCAAAGTTCATAATAATACTCAATAGTGCCATGTAGTATTAAAGCAAATGTACTACTTCACTTACTGAAAACATTTATTTATATTACCTGGTTGGCGCTGGTGTGTAGATCCCGGTGGTGCGGTCCATTTCTTAAACCACGGCTCCATTTACGTCCTCTGTGCCAGTTTCTGGAGGTGGACCTGGCACCCCCAGTGTACTGATATCCCCTCTCCTCGATGACCTGGCCAGACTTGATTCTGATGGAGGAGTGTCTCCTAGGGAGAGGAGATATCAATGCATTGGGGCACTAGGCCCGCCTCAGTGCAAAGATGGGGCCGAATTGCAGATCGAGAAGCCAGCGCAGATGGAAACCAGGTGGCGGTTTGAAAAATGGACAGCACCACTGGAATCTACGCTCCGACAACAACCAGGTAGTATAAAGGATTTTTCTTTCATTATGTAAAGGATTACATCACTTTAAGGTAATACATTTAAATGGTATGAAAGTAACTGTGCCAAACAGTGCATAAAAAATACTACTATATTGTGTTGAAATAATAATAACACAATGTGCATAATAATACTCTACAATGCCATGTATCATCCAAATAATATATCTGAAGGTTATTTAAAGAATTTGCCAAACAGTGCCTAAAAAATACCACTATACTGTACAAAAATAATACCCCTATACTCTACAAAAATAATACCGCTATACTGTACTGAAATAATGCCACTATACTGTACAGAAATAATACCGCTAAACTGTACAGAATTAACACCACTAATACTGTACAGAAATAATACCACTATACTGTACAGAAATAATACCGCTATATTGTACTAAAATACCACTATACTGTACAGAAATAATCCCCTATACTGTGCAAAAATACCCCTATACTGTACAGAAATAATACTGCTATTCTGTACAGAAATAATGCCACTATACTGTACAGAAATAATACCGCTAAACTGTACAGAATTAACACCACTATACTGTACAGAAATAAAACTGCTATACTGTACTGAAATAATACCACTATACTGTACAGAAATAATACCGCTATACTGTACTGAAATAATACCACTATACTGTACAGAAATAATACCCCTATACTGTGCAAAAATACCCCTATACTGTACAGAAATCTGCCATGTTTTTCCAATCATGCGCAACCTCTAAGCTCTGTAACCTGCCAGTACATGGATGAGATTTTTTGAGAATCTGCCCGAAGCTGTCCTGACTACAGACGGCATTTACAATCACAAGAAGATAGAAAATTCAGATACAAATTACGGCTGTATGATTAGGCTGTGCATGTGTGACTAATGGTTGGCGCCCATGCTGTGACCAATACGCCCATGCTGAGCAGTCGGCCGCTTATTGACGGTCGCGCTACCCTAATAAAACCCAATGAATTTTTTTTCTTTAGATCACAGAGCAGAATTACAAAGCATGATTTACAATGGGATGATAGCAGCAGACAGCCCAGATCTATCTTCCTTTGAACATACAAGCAGGTTGTAAATGGTGCGGGATGGCATGGTGACCTACAGTGGGTTATTTGTTACAGTCCGACCAAGGCATCGCCTATTGATGTAGCATGATGAATGGACTGAAAAAGAATAGGAGCCAATGCATTGGTAATTCGCCATCTACAGTACAAAGCATGTACAGTATCTACAGAATTGGAAGGCTGTAGCAATCCTTCTAAATCAAGGATAAATAGTACATTTTTGGGAAAACCACTTAAAGGGGCTTCTCTGTCTTGACTATAAACAAGTGACAAAGTGTTCCCCTGATGAGACCGCCAGAGATCAGCTTCAATCCGTGGGGAAACCTGGCTGCAAGTATTCAGTTCCGCAACAGCACCACCACAGGAAAAGTGAAGTATTACACCGTGTCCTATCAAATCAATGGGTTGGAGGACAGCAGAGGTCATCCAGAGTGAGAGATGCTCTTTGTAACCAGGAGATAAGGATCCTGAACAGAGGACCCCGTCTTCTTAACTCAGAATTTCTTAAAATTACTCAAATTTCTCAAATTACAACTTACCCAAAATAGCTACAACTTCATCATCCTGGATAACTTCCAAAGAGCCGGACACCACAAAGCATAGCGTGTCTATGCTCTCGCCAGCATGGTAGATCAAATCCCCCGGAGCACAGTGCACAGTCTGGAACTCCATGGCCAGTGCCCTCAGGCAGCCGTCACTAGCTAGTCGAAACGCGGGGTGCTCCTTAAATACTTTGCGGTTCAGGTGGACACAGATATCCGCTCGCATGTCTTTGGGACATATCTGAAGAACCTAGAAGGAGAAAAGCGATAAATAGTTAAAGTGAAATGAAAGAATGGTCCACAATACCAGCACCAGCTTTGTTATTCAAAGTGTTGTAGTCAACGGAGGGACTGTAGTATGACTTTGGGGGAGGAAGCTGACCGCTGACATCTAATGTGGGAAGCTGACCACTGACATCTAATGCTGGAGGCTGACCGCTGATATCTAATATGGGAAGCTGACCACTGACATCTAATGCTGGAGGCTGACCGCTGACATCTAATGCTGGAAGCTGAATGCTGACATCTAATGCTGGAAGCTGACCGCTGACATCTAATGCTGGAAGCTGACCGCTGATGTCTAATGCTGGAAGCTGACCGCTGACATCTAATGCTGGAAGCTGACCGCTGACGTCTAATGCTGGAAGCTGCCCACTGACATCTAATGCTGGAAGCTGACCACTGACATCTAATACTGGAAGCTGACCGCTGACATCTAATGCTGGAAGCTGCCCACTGACATCTAATGCTGGAAGCAGACCACTGACATCTAATGCTGGAAGCTGCCCACTGACATCTAATGCTGGAAGCTGAATGCTGACATCTAATGCTGGAAGCTGAATGCTGACATCTAATGCTGGAAGCTGACCGCTGACATCTAATGCTGGAAGCTGAATGCTGACATCTAATGCTGGAAGCTGACCGCTGATGTCTAATGCTGGAAGCTGAATGCTGACATCTAATGCTGGAAGCTGACCGCTGACATCTAATGCTGGAAGCTGACCGCTGACGTCTAATGCTGGAAGCTGCCCACTGACATCTAATGCTGGAAGCTTACCGCTGACATCTAATGCTGGAAGCTGACCACTGATATCTAATGCTGGAAGCTGACCGCTGACATCTAATGCTGGAAGCTGACCACTGACATCTAATGCTGGAAGCTGACCGCTGACATCTAATGCTGGAAGCTGAATGCTGACATCTAATGCTGGAAGCTGACCGCTGACATCTAATGCTGGAAGCTGACCGCTGATGTCTAATGCTGGAAGCTGCCCACTGACATCTAATGCTGGAAGCTGACCACTGATATCTAATGCTGGAAGCTGACCGCTGACATCTAATGCTGGAAGCTGACCGCTGACATCTAATGCTGGAAGCTGAATGCTGAAATCTAATGCTGGAAGCTGACCGCTGACATCTAATACTGGAAGCTGCCCACTGACATCTAATGCAGGAAGCTGCCCACTGACATCTAATGCAGGAAGCAGACCACTGACATCTAATGCTGGAAGCTTAATTATGCAGCATACATCCAGAACTATATATGATTTCTCGTCGTGTTATTAGGGTCCCTAATGACAGTATCAGTAAATGCCTGGTATGCACACTGGGGGAGAAATTTATCATAGTCAGCATTTCATGGACCTTAGCAATGAATTCCATGTTCAGGTCAAAATTTCAACCCAAAATGCCAAAAACACAAAAGAATTATTTACACATTCACAAAAAAAAACATATAACATAAACATATATAAATATTTTTTTTTAAATGCCTGCATTTCCATTCTTTTGCGGGCCAGAAAAACGTCACAAAAAACTGCGTTTGATGACAATCTTAAAAAATTTCTGGCTAGAATTTTATTACCTGGGATCACAAAGAACACAATAAATAATTTGCAATTTGCAAGATTTTCCCATTTCGGCCCAGATACAAATCTTAGTAATGAGATTTGCTTGTACAGAGAGTAACAGTGTAGATGTAAGCCGAACTTTCCAGCCTTCAGGTTACAGGAGGGGCCGCTGTTCGTTCCTCACTTTAGAAAAACTTTGTTCTCATCATCAGAGTGCCGTGGGGCTCAGACACAGAGAATATGCAATAAACAATATATATTAGGATTATACAATGTTACTCTCAGGCGCTGTTTCATTACCCCCCCATCCATTCTTAGGGTTTTATAGTCCAAATAATGGGATCAGCCGCCTGTAGTTGATGATTTGTTCCCCTGTACGATGCCGCACAGGAGCTCTGAGCAGTCAGGTATATAATTATGGGGGCATTCAAGGTGGTTTACAGGGGAAGATTGCTGCAATTCTCACACTAATGTGATACATTACAGATTATGAGGTCTGATAGTCAGGATGGGATCTGTACATAGAAATCACAAAGTAACAAGGCTTTATATAAATAATACTTAAAGGGGTACTTTGTATTGAATAGACTGGATGGATATCCCTGTTCCTAGGTTGCTTGTGGTATTACAATTCAGCTCCATTCACTTCAATAGAACTGAGCTGCAAAACCCTGTGCCTAAACTAAGGACAAGATTTATGCTGTTTCTGGAAGATAGCAGCTATGTTTTTCTAAGCCTGGATAACCCCTTTAATAGGCTTCTTTGAGTTTCTAAAATGGTATGCCTCAATAATCTTTAAATAAAAATTGAAGTAATTTAGAAAAATAATTATTGTGCATGGCACTGCACTGTAATTATGTTTCCTACAACAGGATAGAATTGAAGTGAATGGAGCTTAATTGCAAACCGCACCTGAAAGAGTCGTGTTGAAGAAAGTGACCATGTTTTTCTAACACTGAAGTTCTACACAGAAGGGAATTAAAGGGAATCTATCACCATGAAAATGATATCTGATCTATCACCCTCATGTTATAGCGCAGAAGGAGCTGAGCAGATTGATTTATAGCTTTGTGGGAAAAGATTCAGTAGAACTTGTAATTTATTGATTGAAATCTGTGATCTTTCCGTCCATTGGGCGTACCTATCATTGAGTGTTCACTGGACTCCTGAGAATAGAAACAGCAGAGATTTCAATCAATAATTTACAATTTATATGAATCTTTTCCCACAAAGATATACAGTGGTACCTCGGATTAAGAGTAACTTGGATTAAGAGTAGAGATGAGCGAACCGGGTTCAGGTTCGAGTCGATCCGAACCTGAACGATCGGCATTTGATTAGCGGGGGCTGCTGAACTTAGATAAAGCTCTAAGGTTGTCTGGAAAACATGGATACAGCCAATGACTATATCCATGATTTCCACATAGCCTTAGGGCTTTATCCAAGTTCAGCAGCCACCGCTAATCAAATGGCAAAAGTTTGGGTTCGGATCGACTCGAGCATGCTCCAGGTTCGCTCATCTCTAATTAAGAGCGTTTTGCAACAAGAGCTCACAGTTTATTTGTAAATTTAAATTTGTAACTTGGTTTAAGAGCATTGTTTTGGTTTAAGAGCTCCCTGTACTGGGTGGGAGGGGAGGGAGGGGCATGGTCTGCATAACGGGGTCTACAGCACTGTACTCTGACCCAAGAAGCCTCCCTCACCTTATCTCTCCATAGCTGTAACCCCTCTCTCCCCGGACAGAGAATGCTGCATGTATGTGCCCACATCTGCCCTGCTATTTCCTTCATGCTCCCTGCAGTCTCTGGCCACCCTTGTGTTTCCCATCCTCTCCATTAATACTATAATATGCCTGCACTCACACTCAGCTATACATACTGCTGCTATAATGTGCCTGCACTCACACTCAGCTATACAAGCTGCTGCTATAATGTGCCTGCACTCACACTCAGCTATACACACTGCTGCTATTATGTGCCTGCTCTTAGACTCAGCCATTCACACTGCTGTATAGAAAGAGTTTCTGTCACTGTCCTCCTGCACAGCTCTGTGATTCTTACTTCCTGATTGGTCCAGGCTGAACACACACCCCTTCCCCATTGCTGTCATGTGACCACACAGACCTCTGACAGCAGCCCTGCTTCTCTGTTTTAGCTTGTTGTACTATGCTACTGCATTATGGGGATCTGCATCTCCATTCTCTATCTACAAACTGCTGCTGTATTTCCAGGTTTATGTGTTACTATACGTTATACACCACATGCTGATTGCTATACTGTACAGAAACTTATAATATGACATTCAGCTGTTTTCAAATGTTTGTTTCATTTGTTTTACCATTTATTCAGATTAAAAAATCATTATATTTGCATAGTTGCCAACAGTCCCGGTTTTGCCGGGACTGTCCCGATTCTGAGGAGACAGCCCCAGCAAAACCATGTCCCGGGAAGCTCCGCCCCACTGCAGGAAGCCCCGCCCCCTTCCAGCGCAAGTGATGCCACTCATGCAGAACAGGGAGAGGAGTCCCTGGGGGACTAGAGGAACCATACTGGTGAGGTAAGTATAGCTTTTTTGTTTTAAATACAGATGAAGGGACAAGAGGATGCTGAAGGTGGTACTGGTATGATGATGAAGGGACAGGAGGAGGATGAAGGGGGAAGTAGTATGATGATGGAGGGGCTGGAGGATGAGAGGGGTAGTACTATGATGATGGAAAGGCAGGAGGATGAAGGGGGTAGTAGTATGATGATAGAGAGGGCAGGAGGATGATGAAGGGGTAGTAATATGATGATGGAATGGCAGGAGGATGAAGGGGTAGTAATATGATGATGGAGGGGCAGGAGGATGAAGGAGCAATAGGATGAAGGGAGTAGTGGTATGATTATGTAGTTTGCAGCTGCATAATATGGGTACAAACCACCAGTATGTACAGCATTCTACTGACTGACTATCTCTGAGTTTCAGCCTGCTCTGAGTGAGGTGGGTAATATAATGGGGACCTGAAACTGGGGAGTTTATTATACTGGGGACCAAATACTGGGGTGTGTAATATACTGGGGACCTAATACTGGGGTGTGTAATATACTGGGGACCTAATACTGGGGTGTGTAATATACTGGGGACCTAATACTCGGGTGTGTAATATACTGGGGACCTAATACTGGGGTGCGTAATTTATTGGGGTGTGTAATGCTCCTTTTGGGTTCTGACTGTAAATTCTAACTGGAAAAATTTGAACCCACACCCATGATAGGCCACACCCCACCGAGACCACACCCACAACAAGCCACACCCCTTTTTAAATGCTAAAGTGTCCCTGGAAAAATTTTTCAAATGTTGCCAACTATGTATTTGGAACCAATTGTCTGCATATCAATGATTTCTTATGGGAAAATTTGCTTTGATTTTCCAGTGAATTGAAGAGGTCCCAGAACTAATTATTCTCGTAATCCAAGGCACCACTGTATATGAATCTATCTATAACATGATGGCGATAGATTACATAACATTTTCATGGTGATGGGTTTCCTTTAATGGGTACCTATAATTTAAACAAACTTCTGACATCTTATAGCGACATGTAAGAAGTGTGTATGAGTGGAGGTCCGGGTGCTGAGACCCCCGCCAATTTCTAGAATGAGGGGGCAGATGCGCTCAGCAGCACACACTCTTCCTCTTCATCACGATAACTGCTAATTTGGCGGTGTATAGTTATAATGGAAGCTTATGGAGCTTGCAGTAGGTTTTAATCCAGGGATGGGAAACCATCGGCCCTCACTTCCTATGATGCCCGATAATCGTTTAGCAAGGGCTGCACACGCATCGTTAGCAATGTCCATGCAGACATTGCCCAAACAGTTAATACATCTCAGACAAGCTGCTCAGCTAATGACTGTCCAGGACTTGTGGTCAGTGATTGGCTGAGCGGCCAAAAAGGCCATTTTGAAGCTGCACATCGATATTGCATGTAATGATGCGTGGCCGGCGGCTGAAGATTTTGTGTCTGGGCCTTAAGAAATGATCGTTTCGTTGGCTGATTGTAGTCTCTATTACATGGAGCGATAACAAATTTCAAATTTGTGGAAGGTAGGTGCATCTGGGTGGTCCTAAAAAATATTCAGGTATTCAGATCTATAGGAAGGGCACATTGAACTTTTGCCTTGGCACCAAGCCAAGCTATGACTGGTGTTGGCCACCTGGCTCCAGGGTTTAGCCCATTGCTGCAAATGGAACTTCTTGGATCAGAACTTAAAGAGTTCCATAGCTGTAATAAAAGCTCAGACAGAAGGTCTATCAGTTCATATATCCAGGTCCATATCCAGTTATATCAATATCTCTCAGTACATGGCAGGAAGATCGACGACAGACGCTTTTCTTACAATATTTAATTTACAAGGAAGCCATAATCCCGATGAATTATTCTTCCATTAGAGTCACAGCCGAGTGGCCCGTTCCCAGAGTCACTCTATGTAATGCAGTTATCCCATGGGCTGTAACTAATGCGGTTATCAGAGGTTTAATCAATACACTACCTTTCCCCGGAGAGGCGATATCATAGACTCTCTAATGTTCCCCTTTAGATAACATAACATTGGATTCCTGGAAAAAGGCGGGATCCTTCAGAGCCACGTCCATCATCTTAGGCAGAAGGAAAGCAGGAACCCTGAAGTTAATTTACTGAAACGTTTGTATTATTTTCCATCGGAGATGCGGAGTCATTATTCAGCGTCAGTGACAGCCTCCGGTGTACACCTATCTACGTCCTCCGTGATTCTTACCAAACAAGCAGCAATTTGATACATTAAGTGGTTTATTCAAATGTGCACAGCTTGTAATAAAAAATGGAGACAGCCTGCTGCGGGCCAACGCCGGCGGCAAGATTTGATGTGGCGAAACACAAGCTCCGTACATCACCCGCTGGCCTTACTCATCAATTTTTCAAGGAAAACTAATGTATACCCTGGAAATATCTGTCTATGACATTCACTAATGTTTCCTTTTAGTTTTACAGTCCCCTAAATAAACATGAATATGAAAGAATTATGTCCCAGTCTTCTGTATAATGGCATTGCATGCCCTTAAAGAGGACGTCCCATGAAACTGAAAAAAAGGCAGGCGGGGGGTGGAGGGAGGAAATAATAAACAAGTCAACTTACCCATCCTGGTGCCTCAGTAGCGCCTCTCTCAGGTCCCGTTGACACCGTTGACTGTCAATGGGACCCGGGAGCGGCACTACAGTGCACGAGAATAGGTGAGTTTACTTTATTAATTTCCCTTTTCAATTTCATAGGACTACTCCTTAAGGGTACGCTTACACTGGGGAATCCGCACAGAGACCTAAGGCAGATTCCACCGAGGGGCTTCTGCTTGCAGTCCCACCCGTTCCATAGACTGAATGATATTTGCCGGCGGATTCTGCCATCCGCCCAAGGAATTAACATGTTGGCAAATTTAATTGAGTCTATGGAGCGGGCAGGACTTCAAGAGTAGACTGCCCCTCGGAATCCGCTTGCGGACGTACCCTTAGGGTCAGTTCACACGTACAGACTCGCAGCGATTCTGGCAGGTCCTGGCAGTTCACTGTCACTACATACCCGCAGCTGTCTGAACGACCGCTGCGTGTATGTAATTCTGCCGGCCCCTTAACCCCTTCTGCTGCCGCCCGGCTCCCGCTCCGCTCCCTCTCTGTATACATTACCTCTCTTCGCTGCATGGGGTCCCGGCGTACTGCTCTCCCACCTGGCCAATCAGTGGCTGCGGCTAGGCAACACACTGATTGACCGGGCGGGAGAGCAGTACGCCGGGACCCCATGCAGCGAAGAGAGGTAATGTATACAGAGCGGGAGCGGAACGGGAGCCGGGCGGCAGCAGAAGGGGTTAAGGGGCCGGCAGAATTACATACAGCGGTCGTTCAGACAGCTGCGAGTATGTAGTGACAGTGAACTGCCAGGACCTGACAGACTCGCAGCGAGATTTACGCTGCGAGTCTGTACGTATGAACTGACCCTTAAAGTCAATCTTCACTTTTTGCATTCTGTCATTTTTAGGTTAAAAGAAATATACTTTTTTTTTGCATTTAGAGACCTATTTTTCTGAAACACAACTCTGAATTACTTACATAGACTTATCCATGGCAGTCACATCATAAGGGTTGGCTGAACCCAACGATTGGCAAAACTGATTGAACTTCTATTGTGTATATATGCACATATACGCTCTCTTGTGACGACAGGTGTTGGAGGACAGAAGGATCAGGCATGATGAATTTCAACTGCCCAATCTAAAGGAGTCTGGCTCGGCTAGGCATTTATATATAGGGGTATTTGGGAACTATATGTATGGCCATTTTTAAGGTCCGGCCCTGTCAAAAATCTGACAGATGGCAGCGTGACTGACCCAGGACTCTCGCAGGAAGGCATTTTCATCCAAGTTTTGATGATGTCACGAAAATGCTCATCCCGGCTGATGGACAGCCCTTTCAGCCAATCAGTGACTGCAGCAGCGTCCCACCCCATTCACTAACTGGCTGAGAAGCTAGTACATCAGCCAGATCTCAGAGCGGCATTAAGCGGGGGTTAAGGGTACTGACTTTGACATACCTGCAGTGGGATGACAATCCCGCTGCAAGTATGTCAGCCCATTGAAGTTAATAAGCAGGTATCCGCAACGGATTTCGCTGTAATTTACAGCGAGAAATCCGCTGTGGATACTGTACGTGTGTTTGTACCCTAACTCTATGTCTATGTCAAAGATTTGGAACCATATATTGGAAAAATTAGGATTCTGCAATAGAATCCATAGAAAAATAATCAGGACTAAATATTGGATGAAAAGTGTAATATATGTTGCTGAGGATATTTCAGAGACTTTTGTCCCGGACAACCCCATCTTAGATCTTGGCTACTCACCTGATAGGTATTAGAGCCTGTGGTTGGGAAACGTAATGTTAACCCTTTTTATTTCTCCAATGCAACTATAACAAGGCATTGGCATGGATGTCTATGACATCCATTATGGTAACTGATTGCTCCTTAAATACTTAAAGCTGCATTGCTTAAAGGTGCTTTGTCCTATTAGCTTAGCGTGCCATAATGGCAGACAGCACCCTTAAGGTAATAACCCTAGAACAAATGCCTCGGGCAACGTTATCCTATATATTGATTAAGCATCCCTGCTAATTCCTAATGTGTAAACCTCCAGTGGGAAAAAGCAGAATGGCTGCAAACATATAGATCCATATAGACGAATGGTTAGAACCCTTGGGCTATCTACCTACCTTTCATGGCCACCATTATTTACATAATCATTTTCTACCATGAAGATCAGGTTAACCCCTCTTAGGACTTCTATTAGCCCCACTGGCGTCGCTCCGACCGACGTCATCTCTATCTGTTTACTGATGCATTGGTTTCCCCCCATACGTTATTTATGTCTCCGCATCTCAGATGAAATACGAAATGTAAAACTTCATCCTGCATCCAATCCAGTATCACTAATCTGTAACATCAGAAAATCAGGAAATCCGCCATTCCTGTTTTATTTTCCGCATAACTTTTTTCAGCCCATAAAGGAAAATGATTTATTTTGGGGCTTTATTTTCCCTGATGCGTCAACTCCGGTTAGAACAAAGGAACAGTCAATGTAGAAGAAGAAGCTGTGTTCTTCCTGACCCCCCAAGGTTTATTCTGACCTACTGGGGTAAGCTGCGAAACATAAGAAGAGGAGAAGAAAGAACTCGTCTCAACTCCTAACGCCTACAATGTTACTTTCCCTAAGCAAAGGAAACGGCGTCTTATCAAATATTGTGAGCACAACTATATTTAGGAAATAGGAAAGTTATTCTGACTTTATACAGTGTCAAAATTTATAGTTTAGGAGTATTTTTTTTCGAAAGTATTTCCGCTGCTCAAGTCTGTCATCAAGCAGAAAGGCTCATGAGAATGGCGAGCCATCAAGGGGAGAGAACAATGGAGCCTACCATATTGTGGGTTGACTTATTCTGGGTAAATATAAATAAATCGATTATTTCAGGCATTCCATCTTCAGAACCATTGCCAATATAGGATCACTGGGCAGCTCACTTACAGAACGACCGCCAATGTAGTGTGGTGGGTCGCTCGACGGGTCACTTACATGGGTCACTTACATGGTTGTCCCTGGTAATGCCACTTCTATGGTGGTTGGTCGGTGGTGCAGTACAGCTTAGCTGGTGATGGTACTGTTGTGAGGCCAGTGCTGTCGGTACCGCCACCCACAGAAAGGGGAAAATAACCCAGTGAGTGTGTAGCCGGTATGTGTAGGTGCTGGTGCAATGATCACTGAGTCCCAGTAGAATAAATAAAATGGCTTTACTGCTAGTCTCTTGCAATACAGAATAGCTTGATAATAGATAGCTTCTGTGATACAGACTTGGGTTCACTGAATCTGTGCCAAGACATACCTTAATTGGTACTACACACACAGAGGGCCAAGAGCCCAGACAAGCCGGGATATCCCTGAAAAGCTAATAAAACGTAACTTTTATTATAATATAATATAAATAATAAATTTGTGAGAATGTGAGTTAAAAACACTACTCCACAGTCAATCCCTATAGTTATATAAGTCCACTGACAGTGGTACTAGTTAAAGTCTGACTTAGCTGCAGTCTAACCAGACCAATATGACTGTGGTAGTAGAACTTTAAAATCTAATCACCGCCTCCACAACTAGTTTCGCTCCTAAACGGAGCGTCTTCAGGTGTAGGGCAAGTGGTTGTCTTCTGATTTGCAGCAGCACCCATTATGGGCGTACTTAGGTATGACGTAAATACAGGTGCATACAGGTGAGCGGTACCTGTGCACGTCAATCATTGGGAAGGGGAGTTTTTGGTCATAGTACGATTATGCTGATAGGTGTTCTCATGTCTCCTCCTATCTGAGGCAATCACATACCAGGTTATATAAGACCAAAAAATGCCAGGGACACCGCCATTTGCCCTACACCTGAAGACGCTCCGTTTAGGAGCGAAACAAGTTGTGGAGGCGGTGATTAGATTTTAAAGTTCTACTACCACAGTCATATTGGTCTGGTTAGACTGCAGACGTGTTTCATCTAAACCACCTTCTGCCCTGCAGTGTCGGGTACCCGTCCTACTAGGGTGACACAAGCCCCAGACTATGTTACCTGGGTGAGGGTGTCCCAGTTTCACCTGCACTGCGAGATAGAGTAGATAGACCTTGGTTACAGTTGCTTTGCTCTATCCAGGTCAGTTCCTCTGTCCTAGGATACAGCCCTGAACTTTTAAGAGAGGTTCACGCTGTGGGCTGGGGTGATCTCTGACTTGTCCTCTTTTAGGGGTCTTAACACTACAAAGTGTCTATAGCTAAAGTCTTAGAAAGAAAGTCTCTGCATTCTCCATACACAGGTCTCTGTCTACTAACACAACTGGTCTGTCCTGGACGGGAAAGTTCAGCAGGGATGCCTGTTCTGTGTGTGTCCTACTCCTCGGAGAATCAGAGGGAAACTGACGCTACACTTCCTCTCCCCAAGTGACTATTTCCTACAGGGTATATAAGAGTCCCTGTGAGTGGTGGAGAAGAGAGCGTGCAGAGTAAGGAGAAGAGCGATAGGTAGGGAAGAAAGAAGTATCTCCACTGGTGCACAGAATCACATAGTACAAAGAAACAAAAACCCTTTAGCGACTACAACTGTGCAATACATATATACAATGGGCATTCCACCTCCAGAACTACCACTAAAGTAGGATCAGTGGGCATCCTACTTCCAGAACCACCACTAATGTTAGATCAGTGGGCATCCCATGTTTAGAACCAGCACCAATGAAGGATTAATGGACATTCCATCTTCATAACCACCACCAATATAGGATCAGTGGGCATAGCACCTTCAGAACCACCAGTAATGTAGAATCAGTAAGCATCCCACCTCCAGAACCACCACTAATGTTGGATCAGTGGGCATCCCACGTTTAGAACCGCCACCAATGTGGGATCAGTGGGCATACCCCCTATTTTTACTACTAGAGATGTCAAACTAACAGGCCTGTAGTTACTGGCCTCTTCCCTACCCTTCCTGGCTTTTCTCCAATAATCAGGAACAGGTCCTGTTATGAGGGATTGGTTACACAGATCAGTCAGGAATGGAAAGATCACAGATCGCACTTCTTTAAGAAAACAATGAAGTTGAACTGTTACAACTAGAAGTAATGGCCTTTCCAACTATCTTATGAGCCTCATGTTTATACTTAATGTAACTGAGATTGCCATATATGCCATTGGTGAGGGTTGCCCCAAGGGTAATAGACTAGACCCAGCCTCTCCTGTTATTAGTGGCATAAGCCGGCATTATAATGGGCCCCAAATATGTATGTTATTGGAGAGAAGTATGAATGAAGTAAAAAGAAGGACAATTTTAGTTGCATCATGGTGAAAAAAACATCTCTAAAACTTCATTCTTACCTTTTCAGTATCGATACCTCGAGACATGGACCAGGTGGACACAATATAATCCATAACTCGCTCACTCAGACCCTTGGGCACTTGGTAAAGTTTAAGAAAATCTCGCACACTGTTTAGCATCTCGTGGTATCGGTTTGTGTTGGCGTACATTTGCTGGAAGATTGTTGTCACATTACCGAAAATGGTTGCATATAGAAGCGCTGAAAGGAAGAGAAGAACAGATTTGTGTTATTTCAATGTTGTATTCAGCTTCGGTTTCAGTTTTGTATACAAACAAATCCCATATTTTCCAACGGGAATTAAAAAAAAAAAAAAAAAAACACAAAAAGTCAACAGGTTCAAAATGTTTAAACCACCACCAGCCTTACCCTGATGACTTATGTGGTGTTATCAATGGAAATGTATAAAATGAACAGAAATGTATGAGAAGAACGTTCCTTAGATTATAACCGCAAACTCCCGGCATAACCAATTTTTTCCTATAATGAAATTCTGCTTCAATTTCTATAAACTAATCAACTGAAGAAGTAAAAAAAAAAGACTAAATGAGTTATTCTGAACATTACATTCCACTTCTGTCAAATCATTTTACTGAAGTACAAGTGGAGAATAAGTGAGCGTAGAACAATACGCTCAATACCCTGCCGTGGGTAACATACAGACAAAAACAGAAAGTGCTCCATGTTAGCAGCATGCAACCTGCACAGGTGTACTGAAGTTCTGCCCTTTTTTGGGGGCTTTTTTGTGTTATATGCGGTGGGCTTGGCTGCCTCCTGTTGGTTTGCACTCCACCCATCTCCTATGGGTGTTTTAAAGGAGAAGTCCGGCAAGTTCTAAAATTTGGAAGCCGGCAAGGGGGATTCGATTACAAATACAAACTAACCTCTCCCCGTGCCCGTGGTGAGCGGCGGGACCAGCCTCTGGACCCCCGCCCAGTATTTTACCCCAAGCTGTGATGACGTCCTGGCTGCTCAGCCAATCAGTGACTGGAGCAGCTTCCCACCTTAGTCACTAACTGGCTGAGTGGCCAATCATGACATGTCAACATCAGAGATCCCGGCGGGGGTCCTGAGGTCAGTCCCACCACTCACTGCTGGCATAGGGAGAGGAGGGTTCGTACTTGTAATCAATTACCCCCTGCCCTTGCCAGCTGCAGGATTTTAAAAATTGCCAGGATTCTCCTTTAAACAGAGTTTAGTTGGATCCCGTATGCCCGGGTTTGTTGACTTATAGTATGAGAGAGGCCACTGCTAGTGTAGGACCACCTCTCTGAGGTTCACCTTAATGTGGTGAAATGGTACACTCTATTTGATCAAATGGTCTGTGAAGAACCTCATTTTTTTAAAAAACTCTTTAGAACAAGTTTTTATTGTGTGTATGACGGAGGTAGTATACATGGTGAGCCTGATACTTACAGGTTGCTGCAGCACTTTTTTGTTTTAGCTGCAATACTTGACAAAAATCAGTCTATAAGTGGGTCCCCACCTACAATGCGACATTTCGAATAATTCTATCTTCTTATGTGACATAGAGGCCATTTAGTCCTCTTAGCTACCAAGGCCCAGGGGCAACGGTTACTTCTGCACCCCCTAAAGCAACTGGCCTTATCCACAGCGATGATCATATTGTTTCTATATGAGGCATACAGAAGGGCTGGACCCTGAGTAAAGGGCAGTAGACATAGAGGTCTCTACTAAAAACTATACATATAAAAACACAATCCCAATTCTTTCGTAAGATCTGATTTTCGTAAAGTCTGTAGAACCTCTTATATAAAGGACCATATCAGATTTGTAGAGGAGACTTTGGATATTAGCCAGGATCTTACAGGGTTTGGGGCCATTATGGAACAATTAAAATGTTATTATAAAACTGGGACGACCTCCAGGCCGGGTGTGAAAGCTGGACGACTGCCTGGGACTCGGATTTAGCCTCAGTTGGAGAGTTAAGCCAGTGCATGGGAAATTATATCACAAGGGTCTTAATATATCAAATAGATGTGTTTTTTTATACAGACACGAGTGACCTATTAGAAATTGGAAGTAGCTTCATAAGTAGTAGGAGCTTCATAAGACCTGCTGAGAGGTTTCTGGTATTCTAGGGGAAAAGCAGAAAGAATAGGGGATGACCTAGGTCAGAGGACCAGTTAGTTATAAAGGTTGGATTCACATTGTCATTTTCTATCGTCTTTTCTATCATAGGTAGCAGATTGTTGTGTTTTGCTGGTCTAATAGGCATTGCTCCCCTTAGCCAGAATCCTACTCAACACTGATGAAGGGCATATACTCCGAAACAGCTGTCTGTGGATGGATGCCTGGCTTTGGTATTTCCCTTGTCATGTCACAATACTCTCAACTGAGTTAGACTTTGATGCAAAAGGGGCCACCCTGGTATTTCCCTATTTGTGTCCTAAAGCTGGCAACTGAGTCTTTCCCAATTCTTGTGTCGTTCAGTAGGGAGAGTGAAACAAGCAGGTACAGCATCTGAATTTAGTTAGGCAGTAATATTGACAGTGGTAGTTAGTCAGTGTAGGGAGGGAGAGTTAACCGGTAGGGCTTAGAAGGTTGTGAAATTGTCAGTGTAGGGAGGGTGAAAGAATCCAGCATTTTAGCACTATAAGGATTCATTTTTTAACCCTTTATATATAATTAATTAATCTTTCTGTCTGGCTCTGCTGTGTGCCAGTGATTACAGAGTGTAATTAATATACACAGTAGTATATAAGTCATTGCGTATATACGCACAGGCAACAAAAAGATACACTAATGCATGTGTGTAGACTGAAACATGCGCTTCTACCGTACGTTCGTTATTTGTTAGTGAATTTTCGACGGACGACAAACGCGTTTGTGATCCGAACCGAACATCGGAATATTCGCTTATCACTACTCTTGACTATTGTTTTTGGGGTTTTGCATATTCTAATTTTTTTAGGAGGCCACTATACACAGATTTTTTCCTGCAAACCCCTTTAAGAGATTAGTGGCCTCATATTGTATGGACTGTGGGGATCTAGAAATGACTGAATCTGAGGTTATGCTTCTGTTTTTCTATGTTACAGTAGAGAGGTGGTATACAGTACTTGTAATATAACAGTGAATTATTAAACTGTACAAATGCAAATTTAGATTTGCATGTGGTTGTGCTATAACCTGACCAGATAGGCTGAATACTACAACTTAGCCTATCAGTACTAGCTCAGATGCAGCAAATACCGTGGCAGCCAGCTCCGTATGGATTCATGTGCTATCTAGAGTCTGTGTTACTATACAACCTGCCACAATCCATTCTGTGATTCCGCAGTGAACATTGGGCTCCTGATAAATCACGCCATCTGGTCTCTGATGAATTTGGATCACACCATTCTACATAACCCAATTTTATCTTGATGGATATGTAATAATGTGTGTGCTGCTATCTATCTAATGTTGGGTTTATTCTGAGCACAATATATATCTGGCCTTGTCTATGATCCATCACCATCATCATGTACAAAGCAATAATAATAATAATATAATACTGCAGCTCACAATGCAGAGATTTAATGGACGCTTTCCGTCTTCTTTAATTAAACTCAGAGACAACCGATTGAAAGGAAACAAATGACGTTTATCATAGAGATTCAGAGCTACCTCTCTAGTGACGGGGAAAATCCTCTGGGAATACAGACTGGAGGCAATCAATCAATAGTGGAATAAAATACCCTAAGACTAGGCCAACATGCCGATGGACACCAGAGAGGGGCTGGGGCATCAGGACACAAGACATTAGGAATAGACTTCCCCTACAAATCAATAGACACCAACAAAACCGATGGATAAAGAGAATCTGTCACTAGGTTTATTCCGCCTTAAATGAGGGTAGCATAAATTACTTACATCATTCTGTTCAGCTGTTCTCCTAATATGCGGGAGAATAGGATTCTTGCCACACCCCTCCCCCCGCCTTCCAGCTGCTGACTGACAGTTGCTGCCTATACACGGCATGGATAGATAACTGCCAATCAGCAGCTGGTGGGCAGAGTTTTCTGATGCTCATGAATATCCAGGACTACTGGGCTCATGCACCTAATGGAGAGAACTACTTATTGTCCCTATTATTCAATAAGATATCTCAGGATCAGCTGCACAGAGCAATGTAAGTGATGCATCATTCTGTTCAGCTTCTTCTTCTAGTTTATGCTACCCTGAGATAGTATAGCAGAAAACTACTAACAGAGTCTCTTTAAAGCGACTCTGTACCCTCAATCTGACCCCCCAAACCATTTTTACTGTCAGATAGCTGCTTTTAATCCAAGATCTGTCCTGGGGTCCGTTCAACAGGTGATGCACTTATTGTCCTAAAAAACAACTTTTAAACTTGCAGCCCTGTGCCAAACAGCTATGGCCTAGAGTGACTATGCATTAGGCTGGCACAACCTCTCTGTCCCTCCTCCCCACCCTCCTCATCATTAGGAATGCTCCAGGCAGATTTTTTCCTATTCATCAGCTGTGAGAATACTGCACAAAGGCTGGATCGTTAAGACACCTGTGCAGAGGAATAGGAAAAATCCTGCCAGTGGCATTCCTAATGATGAAGAGGGGGGGGGAGTCCACGGCAGTTCGGCACAGGTCTGCAAGTTTAAAAGTTGTTTTTTAGGACAATAACTGCATCACCTGCCGAACGGACCCCAGGACAGATCTTGGATTAAAAGCAGCTATCCGAAGGTACAAGTGGTTTGGGTGGGTCAGATTGTGGGTACAGAGTCACTTTAATACCAGGGTGTCAAACTCAGCTGGGTATGAGGGATTCTTTTTTAAAATTTAAAACAATGCAATATTATTGCTAATCAATTAACTATTTGTCCCAGATAGTAATAATGCTCCATGTCCCCTCATATAGTAATAATGCACCCAGTGCCTCTATTTACTAATAACACCCCCTGTGCTCTTGTATAGTAGTAATGGCTTCTTTGCATTCCTAAAGAAATTTTGCCCCACTGCTCCCAAAGTAATAAGCATAAATGTAGCAAAAGCATAAGCATGTAGCAATATTGCCCCTGGTGCACCCCTTTAATAATAATGTCCCCCTGCTGTGCCCTCCATATAGTAATAATGTCCCCTGTGCCCCCATATAGTAATAATGTCTCCGGTGCCCCCATATAGTAATAATGTCCCCTATGCCCCCATATAGTGATAATGTCCCCTATGCCCCCATACAGTAATAATGTCCCCTGTGCCCCCATATAGTAATAATGTCTCCTGTGCCCCCATATAGTAATAATGTCTCCTGTGCCCCCATATAGTAATAATGTCCCCTATGCCCCCATATAGTAATAATGTCCCCTATGCCCCCATACAGTAATAATGTCCCCTGTGCCCCCATATAGTAATAATGTCTCCTGTGCCCCCATATAGTAATAATGTCTCCTGTGCCCCCATATAGTAATAATGTCCCCTATGCTCCCATATAGTAATAATGTCCCCTGTGCCCCCATATAGTAATAATGTCTCCGGTGCCCCCATATAGTAATAATGTCCCCTATGCCCCCATATAGTAATAATGTCTCCTGTGCCCCCATATAGTAATAATGTCCCCTATGCCCCCATACAGTAATAATGTCCCCTGTGCCCCCATATAGTAATAATGTCCCCTGTGCCCCCATATAGTAATAATGTCTCCTGTGCCCCCATATAGTAATAATGTCCCCTATGCCCCCATATAGTAATAATGTCTCCTGTGCCCCCATATAGTAATAATGTCCCCTATGCCCCCATACAGTAATAATGTCTCCTGTGCCCCCATATAGTAATAATGTCCCCTGTGCCCCCATATAGTAATAATGTCCCCTGTGCCCCCATATAGTAATAATGTCCTCAATGGAATGGGCTTATTGTACAAAACAGCAAGGACAAATGTGTGCAGTAATGGACTATACCAAAAAAGCATTGGACACCAAAGACACAAAAAGGCCTCTTTCCCACTTGCTCCATGCCCTACATTTATTGCCTGTTGGCTGAATGGTATGCGTATTCCGCTCAATACCTGGACCCACTGAGTTCAGCGGACCAAATGTAGTCCAACAGTGACTGTTTGGTCCACTTTCAGTGACTCTGTACCCAAAATCTGCCCCCCCCCTAGTACCTTTTGTTAGCTGCTTTTAATCCAAGATCTGTCTTGGGGTCTGTTTGGCTGGTGATGCAGTTATTGTCCTAAAAAATCATCCGGCCAGTACTGCAGTACCGGCTGGAATGATCTTTTCTGAGACCAGCCGTTCTGTGACTGGGAACGTCCGGTCTCTTACAAGGTCTGAACATGGCCTAATACACTATGAACTCAAAGGATCTGACGTGGATAGAATGTGGTAAACATTGGCGTGCCATTCTGCTGGTTTGGTGGCATATACCACGTACCACATCTGCATTAATAAATGTTTGGACACTAGAACTTCTATACTACAGGGATGAACGTCCAAAAACACAACTACTACAACCCATTGGCGGACCATCCTAACAACCAGTGGACTCCAGGGATAACCTGGCTGTAGAATGGTGAAGAACCAACAGACCACTAATCACCAGGGACAAAACTGATATGAGAAGGATGCACTGTAGTGAGGGTTCTGCTAGGGTGCAATGTCGGAGCCCGGATATAAAGACCTCACCCAGTACAATAATATTGAGGCTTCACAGGAGCCCCCGGCCTACCGCAGGAGCATTATGAAATCGGGGGCCGTAATAATTCCGATATAAAGTTACTCATTTATAAGCATACATTTGGCAGACAAGTAATGAAGTGTAACCCTGACTAACCCCCGACTGCCGTCTATGATTCACTTCAATCCAAAATGCAATAAATCAGTCACAGGAATAAATTTCAACAAACCGCAGTAATGACGAATATATTATCCTTGAACTGTAAGAAATGTTGGGCGTGCGGCTGTCTCATCGCAGGACGCCCAATCTCCGGACCACACTATGCATCCTATAACATGGATTTATGGCCGCTTATGCCAATATTATATTGTATAATTGCTTCAATATCTCATGTTTCCTTAGATCAGGGATGGGGAACCTGCCATCCTTAAAGTGACTGTACCACCAGGCCCATGCTGAAGCACTGGAGGCGGCCGACCCACCCTTAGTGGGAAGAAACCCCAGCCCCTCTATGACGTGACTCTATTAGAATCAATGGGACCCTATCATAGAGGGGCTGGGGTTTCCTACCACTAAGGGTGGGTCGGCCCGCCTCTAGTGCTTCAGCCTGGGCCTGGTGGTACAGTCACTTTAAGCTGTTGCAAAACTATAGTTCCTGGATTGCTTTCGGCTGTCCAGGCATGATGGGAATTGTAGTTTTGCAACAGCTGGAGGCCCGAAAATTCCCCATCCCTTCCTTAGATCCTATGTGTATGCCTCCCTCTAAAAGGGTTAGTAATATAAATTTTTCTCTGACATCATTTGTGGACAGCTTTGCTAAAATCATAGTAAAAAAAAAAAAAAAAGAAGCATGTGGTGTCACCCTCCTAAACCTACATAATAACACGTTATTGATTCCTACTTAAAGGAATACTTCAGAAGAAAAAAAAATTAATGAAGTACACTGTAGGTTCAGAAAGTGATATAGGTCTGAAAAGGACTTCTATTTTAAAATCTCCAGTCTTCCAGTACTTACCAGCTGCTGTATGTCCTGAAGGAAGTGGTGTATTCTTTCCAGTCTGACACAGTGCTATTTCCAGTGTATTTCCAGACCAGGCGTGTCAAACTCAGGCCCTCTAGCTGTTTTAAAACTACAATTCCCATCATGCCTGGACAGACAAAGCTTGGCTGTCCAGACATGATGGGATTTGTAGTTTTGCAACAGCTGAAAGGCCTGAGTTTGACATCTCTGTTCCAGTCTGACACAGTGCTCTCTGCTGTCACCTCTGTCCATGTCAGGAACTGTCCAGAGCAGGAGTAAATCCCCCATAGAAAACCTCTCCTGCTTTGGAAAGTTCCTGTCACAAACAGTGGTGGTAGCAGAGAGCACTGTGTGAGACTGGAAAGAATACACCACATACAGCAGCTGATAAGTACTGGAAGATGTATAATTCTGGCCACATCATTTAGAGGTGTGCGCTATTATTGAGTTTGGTGTATATACAGTAGTAAGCAGTCAGCTTTCTCTAGAGGCGGCTTTATATCTATGAAGGATTTCGAGCTCATTGACCTACTTTATCCATATTGGAAGGTGTAATCCCATGGCCGTTGCTTTACCTATATTCTGTGTTTTATTACCATTGCACAACTCCATAGACTCCCAGAAATAGTAACCATAATAATGCACTGAGCCCTGAGGCTACGGAGATGGATGGCAGCTTCTCACTCTATAACTCCCATCTATCATTACAAAGGTAAATGAAGCCGTGATTACTAAATCAGGAATCTGACTTCAAAGAACTGTCTGCTGCAAGAGAAGATAGGGAACCGACCGAAGACGGCACAGGAGTAGTCACTCTCCACCGCTCTGGGGTGTAATTCTCACTGTCCAGTAATGAAATCATCATTATCAATGAGAAAGGGCCAGTAATGGCTTCCAGTAATTTCTTTTCCCAATGAACCATGAGAGATCTTAAGAAACGTGAGGCCTGTATGTAACGGTGAAAGGGTTTATACTGAATTTATAACACTTCTTATAGGTGTTGTCAAATTAAAGGGGTATTCCACTCAAAAATAACTTTGACATGTTGCTGCCCATGGTGAGACTAACAATTCCTTCCATACTTGTTATTATCTATTCAGTCTCCTTCCTCCAGTTCTGAACTGCTGCTTTCTGCTGAAAACACAAAAATCTGTGTGTAAGCTTTTCTCTCTGTCTCCCCCCTCCTTTTTGATGTAAACAAGTCCCTGGCAGGCTTTATCTATGGATAATATGGATTTGTAGCTTCTTTGTTATGCTGAGAGGGTTAATCACAGTAAGTTCATCAGCAACTTGACCATAGAATAACCCTCCCAGCATTACAAAGAAGATACAATGTTGCAGAGCCAGTCAGTAACTTGTTTACATCAGCTGTCTCAGAAGGGACAGATGGAGAGAAAAGCTCACACACAATTTTTGTGTCTTCAGCAGAAAGCAGCAGCTCAGAACTGGGGGGAGGATACTGAGTAGATAATGAATTGTTCGTTTGACCATGTGCGGCAATATATCAAAAGTTATGTGTGTAGCAGCATACGTGGGGGTGGGGGGTTAAATTTAATACATGTTCAATGGAGGCTAGAAATGGATGGCCTCCATAATTGTGTGGAATACAGAGCAGTCTACTGCATTACTGTAAGTGTAACAAGGACAGACATACTACTAAGCCTAATAGGTAGATGCCTCTGGCAGACCTGGGGGTCTTTATCAGGCCTTATGAATGTTATGGAAATAACGCAAGAAGCACTGATGGTCTTAAGAGGAAGCCCCCTCACTTTGCCAAACTCCTTGGACACCATGTTAGCTATTGACCATGGCATCTAAGATAACTGGGATAGGAGGAAAACTGCACCCGCTCCAGACGTCACAGAAACATCACATTTAGAATGTAATGGTAGATTTTAATAAATTAGACCCCTGGCACTGGGGTGTGGCAGTGGGGCTCTTCGGCTTGGGACCTTCTCTATAAGCTAAAGTGGGAAACTGCTGAAGTCTGGACTAATAGCAGCCATGTAATACTTTAGTTGACCAGTAGTGGCCACTGTAGAGTAAATGAGCAGCCAATCACATCATTCCACTGGAAAATTAGCTGTGTTCCAGTGGTCATGGAGCCAACCCGAATTTTCAAATAAGAATAAGGCAATACGTGCAGGGAACCCACAACCTGGGAAACCCACAGCTATATGGGAGAGTAACTTTTAAAAGCTGTCCTAGGGAGGGGGGGGGGTGTAGATTCTTGATAACAGGAGAACAAATTTTTGTCTGGTAAGATATATTACAATATTTCTTTCATTCAGTTGCCCTATTGATCAGCATTATTAGCTGTGTATTGGCTTGCACAGAAGAATTTTCTCCATTAAAATGATTGTTTATGGTCCAAGGTTACACGTGTGTCAGGACCACCTTAATTATCTCTAACATAACAGACACATTTGCGCCGAGACGCCATTCGGAGTCAGGGACTTCCCTCATATGTATAGACTCCTATTGGCAAAGACTGCTGAGACAACCAGGAGAAGGTGCACAGGGTCTTGTTAAAGGGGTTATCCAGCGCTACAAAAACATGGCCACTTGTCTCCGGGTCAGGTGTGGTTTGCAATTAAGCTCCATTCACTTTAATGGAACTAAGTGGCAAACCCCACCCAAACTGGAGACAAGAGCGGTGCTGTGTCTGGAAGAAAGTGGCCATGTTTTTGTAGCGCTGGATAACCCCTTTAAGGTCGCCTTGCTACCATGATACTATAGCTGTCCCTACCCTACAACCCCCACCTTCCCCCTTAGTGTCACATTATCACCATCAGTGTTCAGTATATAGATGAGTCAGTGTGTCCAGCATTTAGATGGTTAATATCCTTTTGTCTTGTATCGCTGTCAGTCTTTAGCCTGGATCTACTGTGGAATGATCTTCTGCTACATAAACTTTCCTTCAAAAAAAAAAAATCTAAATTTCACGTTCCCAAATATATTATTTTCCATCTGTATCCATGTAGCTGCCAGAGGGCCGGTAAGTCCTCCGCACCGCAGCAATATGCTAAGAACCTGCGGCAGCATCATAGGCTCAGTCCTGATTGCCTGGATAATCAGCTCGTATCTAGGTAAATCCATTCTCTATAAACACAAATACGTTGGGGGGTCCCATAAAAAACATAGCATACATTTAACGTGTGAAGCGAAATCATCAGATTTGTATCGGGCTATTGTCTCGGCGCGGACTACGCAGCCTGAATCCAGGTAATCTCTGTCTCTGTGTGGGAAGCGGCAGCTGTGAGGAGGACGGCGGCTGGAGAATAGTCAGCAGCTGCCTCTGTAGCTGGAGGCAGGAGACGATAAGACGGGCTTATCCAGGGATTTACCATGCACCGGGTGGAACGAGGTGACATGACGCCTACGATGGGAAGTTTGGTTATTATGCCGCACAATGGAGAACAAGGAAAACTTTTGCCAGCTACCCTGACATTTAAAGGGAATGTGTCACCTATGTTTTCTCTTACCTATTAGAGATACTAAAAATTGTTTTTTATTCTACTTAGTTTCTATTTTCTGACTATAGATTTTTTCCTTCTCTTTTTGTACATTATTATAGGGGCTGCCATATTGCCTGAGCTGTATTTAACAGCATTTAGTGACATGCTTAACAGTAAGACTCATGGACATAGACGAAAATAGACAGAGTCTGTCCCCTTGAGAATAATGTGAAATATTACTGAGCGCGCTCTGTGACCTGTGAGGAGGTCATTCCATAGGGAGCTGCTATTGTCTCCTTTATCTACTGGTCACATGTTGCTGCAATTCTGTACAGATCACTTTACAGCAGCCTCCTCTTATCACCACAGACAGAACAGGAAGTCTCTGCTTACTTTTAGCCCCAGTGGTGAGAATGAAAACTGCAAGATCTCAGGGTTATTTTATAATATAGATAGAAAAATGGAAAATTAGAAAAAATGTCACCAAAAATTCTTAAAAATCTGTTTAACATAAAAACATTATTTACACAGTAAGTCATTTTCCCTTTAAAGAGGAACCCTGTACATTTTTATTCTTAGATCTCTGCACTGTGTCGTCTGTTATTCCTCCTGGAAATGTCTTTCTCTTTTCTGTCTAGTGATTGGAACAGCTGGTTGCTATGCTATGGTGTGATTGGCTACTGCAGTCACAGGACATATCATCCATTAATAAGGAATGTCCAAAAAGGCACTTTAAATAGACATTTTGTGCATAAATCAATAGTACAATTGAATCTAATAAACTATAAGGAAAAAAGTGCTGCTTTCTATACCTATTAGACTTCATATTCACTCTCACTCTGAGAAACAGCTCAGGATTATCCGCTCACTGAGGGATCATCATACAGAGGTCTTACAGCATCATACAGAGGTCTACAAAGGAGAGAGGAAGGGAAGGGGGAGTAACTGGTAGAGCTTGTAGTAAGTGGTATATATCACCCAGAGCTGAATATGCAGCTTATACTGCTCAGTACTGCTTTATAATGTCCTCTATGCTGCTGCTTCTGAGAGTGTGCTATATAGATATAAGGATCAGGATCTAGTCTTCTGTATATGTGTTGTGTATGGAAGACATCATAGGAACTAGTCTGCAATAAAAAGATAAGTGAAACCTGCAGCTGGAAAAACTGGTGACAAATGCCAAGTGATATAGTGTCCGGAAAGGTGGAATCTGATTGGTTGCTAGGGGCGATTGAGCCAGTTTCACTTTACACCATGTTTGATAAATCTCCCTTTTCATAATTCTATTACACATACCCTGTATATATATATATATATATATATATATATATATATATATATATATATATATATGTTTTATGATAGCTTTACAGCAATTGTACCATTACCACCGTAAAGGAATATACCAGAACAAACAAATGAGAACAAAGCAGTAAAATGCAGATGGAACAAAGTATGACTCCTGGACTCTAAAGTAAAACCAATAGAAAACACCCGGCCATCATACTGCTGTTTTATTATAATACATAGGACCCCCAGTGTATCTGCTACCCCTGCACCACCTATAGCTTCCCCCCTATGGACATGCCAATAGGTCCAATAAAAAATTTAAGTAAGAAATGCTGGAAAAACACTAAAGAGAAAAAAACATTTCATGATACAGGGAATCATCATTGTTGTCGTATTAAAAATGAATTATATCTCAGTGAATAATGAATAAAGATCATGTAGAACACAGCTGAGATGGAAGGCTAGGGGAACATTATGATTCTGGCTGCCATAGCTGGCAGCATATACTAAGCAGAAATATACAGGCATGAAGAATAAAGGGTTAATAGTGCAAACGTATATATACACCAGGGGGGCTAAAGAGGACCTCTCCGTTCCTAGTAAACATGTGCGTTCACCATACAATAACAATTCTGGATCATCTTTTCTTAGAGCCCTGTGCTGTGATGTTCCTCTGTTATTCCGCCTTAAAAATGAATGAATAAAATGACAACTAGGTTTTACCATTGTCAATGGGGCGTGTCACTACACAGTCCAGCAATGTGAGCACTGATGTATAAGGGACTCTCCCTTAAAAATGTAGGTGCAGAGTCCCAGTACGGTGTTAGATGAAGAATCATCTGACTTAAAGGGGTAGTTCAGCAAAAAAAAAAAATAATAATCTTTCAAATCACTTGGTGCCAAAAAGTGTATTTTTAAATTAAAAGTGATTAGCATCATGGATAATATATCAAACACATACTTACCTTCCTCACGCCCAATGCACAGCACTTATCATTGCCTGCTCAACCAATTGGCCACAGCAGCTATGTGCCTTCACTGATTGGGCTGCATCCACCCTCTCCACACTAGAGGTGGCTGAATTTAAGACGGCAAAAGCCATTAAAAAAAAAAGTTTTTAAAAAAAGTCGGGTTTCTGGCATTTTTTTGTCGCACACTGTTCGTAAATAAGGCAGAAAATTAAACCATCAGGAAAAATGAACACAAAACTGACAACTTTCTGACGGAACAACATTAATACATCAGCCCCGATGTGCAAAAGTCAGGACTGAAATCCATACAATTTGGTGCAAATTTGCCGATGTAGATGAACGCATGAAAATGTTCTGTACAAATCTGTACAATTTCCATCTGTCTGGACATCCCCAGCAGTCAGTGCAGCCGGCTGCTCCACCACCAGGCAGGGCTGTATTAACAGCTGCTGCTGCCCTAGGCACTAAACCTGAAGACGCCCCATCTTCACGCAACTATTGGCGATACATGACCTGACCAATACCACCATACCCCCCACCCCCCTGGAAAAGACACCAGATTTACTGGCAAGTCTGAACGGGAGGAGGGAAACTAAAAAAAATAAAAACAAAAAAAAATAATTTTTTCTGTCCCTCTGCTCTCTGGTGCTGCCCCCCTGCAAGGTGCTGCCCTTGGCACCGTACCACGGGTGCCTAGTGGTAAATACGGCCCTGCCACCAGGCCTATGGTACATAAATCTGGACATCCCCAGAAGTCTGTGCAGCCAGCTGCTCCACCTCCAGGCCTATGGTACATCTGTCTGGACATCCCCAGCAGTCAGTGCAGCCGGCTGCTCCACCACCAGGCCTATGGTACATCTATCTGGACATCGCGGTCAGTCAGTGCAGCCGGCTGCTCCACCACCAGGCCTATGGTATATCTATCTGGACATCCCCAGCAGTCAGTGCAGCCGGCTGCTCCACCACCAGGCCTATGGTATATCTATCTGGACATCGCGGTCAGTCAGTGCAGCCGGCTGCTCCGCCACCAGGCCTATGGTACATCTATCTGGACATCGCCAGCAGTCAGTGCAGCCGGCTGCTCCACCACCAGGCCTATGGTACATCTGTCTGGACATCCCCAGCAGTCAGTGCAGCCGGCTGCTCCGCCACCAGGCCTATGGTACATCTATCTGGACATCCCCAGCAGTCAGTGCAGCCGGCTGCTCCACCACCAGGCCTATGGTATATCTATCTGGACATCCCCAGTAGTCAGTGCAGTCGGCTGCTCCACCACCAGGCCTATGGTACATCTGTCTGGACATCCCCAGCAGTCGGTGCAGCCGGCTGCTCCGCCACCAGGCCTATGGTACATCTATCTGGACATCGCGGTCAGTCAGTGCAGCCGGCTGCTCCACCACCAGGCCTATGGCACATCTATCTGGACATCCCCAGCAGTCTGTGCAGCCGGCTGCTCCGCCACCAGGCCTATGGTACATCTATCTGGACATCGCGGTCAGTCAGTGCAGCCGGCTGCTCCACCACCAGGCCTATGGCACATCGATCTGGACATCCCCAGCAGTCTGTGCAGCCGGCTGCTCCACCACCAGGCCTATGGTATATCTATCTGGACATCCCCAGCAGTCTGTGCAGCCGGCTGCTCCGCCACCAGGCCTATGGTACATGATTCTGCTTGTCCTTCACAAGACGCAGAACTCCCTGTTCAGTTCTTCCCGTACTTCAGCTGCTCTTTTGACAAGATAACCCTGATTAACCGGAAGACAGATGAAGGAGAGGAGATGTGAGAAACCTTTCATAGGGACTGAAGTGTTAATCTGATTACTTGGTTAACTCGGGGGAGTTTATACAGATGAATGCCAATGTGTAATGTGATAAAACAATGAGCATATGGGCAACCAGCCCTGACCATCTGCTGATGCAACTGAACCAAGAACTGACTGTGACATGCAATAGAAGTGAATATTACATGGAAATGATGGCACTGCAATACTGCAAAAAGGAGCCTGCTTTTTGTCTTTTATAAAAACAGCGCCTTATGGTTATGCCTGGTATTGCAGCTTTAAAGGGGAAATATCAGCAGCATAGGAGACGCCGAGGATGAAGGTATGTCTCATCTTCATCCTCGGCCCCATCCCTGTGCACTTAATTGTCTACTTCTTGGTCAGGTGAAACCGTTACAAGAATTGCCCGTACCCCTAGTGATGGCCGGTCACCTGCTAAGTTGTTTCTGGTGAGGCCACTTCTGTGGTGCTTGGTCGGTGGTATAGTACAGCTCAGCCGGTGATGGTACTGTTGTGACGCCTGTGCTAACTCAGCACACAGGTGTGGTGTATACCAGCTTTTTTTAATGGTTGGCTATACGCCTCCCCAATGGTCGGTGACCAGCCGGGGTGTGATGGGTCCCTTGGGCTCTTATCATCGTGATCCAGCGTGGGGAGATGATCCACCCGGACTGTTAGTACCGCCTCACACAGAAAAGGGAAAATTACCCAAGGATAGCATAGCTTGTGTATATGGGTGCTGTTGCAATTATCACTGAGCCCCAGTAGAATAAATAATGTGATCTTTACTGACAAGCCTCTTGTAATACAGGATAACAGGATGATGAGTAACTCTTGAGATACAGACTTACGTTCACTAAATCTGTGCCGAGAGAAACTGAAGTGGTGAGGTAGAATAGCAGTGCTGGTTTAGTTGAGTAGGGTAGAGAGTTCAGAAGAGTGGAGAGGAGTTTGTCGGGAGAGCCCCAACCCAGTTTAGTAATGTGCTTGAAGATACTTGAAGAGACTTGAAGATACTTGAGAAGAGAAGAAAACTTGTGCCCGTGTTTTGACCTTTGTCACTATAAACCACCTTCTGCCCTGCAGTGTCAAGTTACCCGTCCTACGAGGGTGACACAGGCCCCAGTCTTGGTTACCCGCACTGCGAGATAGAGTACGTAGGCCTTGGCTATGGCTGCTTTGCTCTATCCGGGTCAGTTCCTCTGTCTAGGATGCCGCCCTGCACTGTATAGAGAGGTTCACAGCATGTGTTCTCTGACTTGTCCTTCTTAAGTGTTTAGCACTGCATCTTAAATGTAAGTGTAGCTTTAGGAAAGAGAGTCTCTGTGTTCTCCATACGTATCCACTACCACAGCTGGTCTGTCCCAGACAGGGAACCTGGCAGAGCCAGGCTCCTGGCTAAGTTCAGCAGAGATGCCTAATCTATGTTTGTCCTACTCCTCAGAAAATCAGAGAACTGACTAAAATGGTCCTACATGTCTTCTCCCCATGTGACTACTTCCTACAGGGTGTGTGTAACAACCTCCTTGAGTAGTGGAGAAGAGAGTGTATAGAAGAGAAGAAAATAGAAATAGGTAGGGAGAAAAGAGTCTCTCTCATTGGTGCACAGATTCACAAAATACAACAGAAACCTTTGAATGACTACAGCTGTGCAATATACAAAATAATGCATAGTGACATCTTGTGGTAAAAATAATGAATGCAACTTCATTACCACTTTACTCTACAGTACAGGGCTTTTACGACAGGAGCCCAAACTATAGACACCCGTGGTGGGACACCACAAGACGAGCAGCCGAGGAACAAAGGCAGCAGGTGCTGCAGATTCACTGACAGTCTGCTGTGTACTGAAATGTTTTGCAACAGCTCTGGGAGGGGGACTAGCAAGAGTGCTCTGGGAGGGGAATAGGCAGGGTGGGAGGGCTGTGACGGAGAGCTGAGAGAAAGGAATGCAAACTGGTCAACCAGGATGTAGTGAGAGGACAGGGCAGAGGATACCCCCAAAACTACTGCATTTCTGGTGGAACTGGGGCAGACAGACAAGCAATGCTGTAGGCAATTTTTTTATCTGATGTTGGAGTACCCCTTTAATAAATATAGTTCCTTCATCTTAACTGTAATAAGTCTGTAGTCTCAGTTATCCTTCTTATGTATTATGTTACTTCTATCATGCAACCAACCTGCGGAAACTACAAGATGAACATATCTTTAAAGTTTTCCATGTGGTCCCAATGATTTTTACATAACCGGTACCACCTAGAATATTATGATGAAGAACAAGTACATACCATGGGGGAGATATAACAGATGCATCAGGTGTCGGAGGGTCTCTAAAGGCCCCCCTGCCCCATAAGAAGTCATCACTATCACCAATGGTTCATGTATACGATGCTTTCCTTAGTTCTACTTCCGGTGAAAACGCTGCTTGGTTAGTCAGTGCCATAGCCAGTTATACCAGCGTATACCCCCGGATTTAGTTAGTGGTTCATTTAGCCCTGAAGGTTAAAGGTTAGAGATTTCTTTCTCTGGATAGTGAAACGTATCATCCCTCTAGACTGCATCTCATCCATCGATCCACCAGCCGACCAGAGGAGATCAGTGGCGATGGCTCCAGTCGATAAGCCATGGATTTGTATTACTCCGCTCCCATCACGTTGTCCTTACTTGACACAGTTCTGCTGCAGCAACAAAACCACCTTCCCAAAAAGCTCATTGTGTCTATTTCAATACCTCAGTTGGTAGCCGAACGCAATGATTTCCTGGATTTAAGTATATTAATCTGCTTTGTCCGCTATCTCCTTTATCTCATGGAGGGGCGGACATACTATCTGTGTAACCTGTGCACCAGAAAGCAAAGAGGGACAATGACGCCCTGCTATCCTTTACATTATATGGAGGGGGCTAGGTTAACTTCTCATCTATGACTCACAATCTCTAGTGAGTAGGCTGAACAGCGAAGTATCTTAAAAGGGGAATCTTTTACTAGGTTTATTTCGCCTTAAATGAGGGCAGCATAAAATAGTGATAGAAATTCTGAACAGATCGGCGTATTACTTACATCATTGTGTTCAGCCGTTCTTCTAATATGCAGGGGAATAGGATTCTTGCCACACCCCTCTCTCCGCCCTCAAGCTGCTGACTGACAGTTGATTGACTATACACAGCATGGATAGATAACTGCCAATCAGCATCTGGTGGGTGGAGCTTTCTGCTTCTCATGAATATCCAGGACTACTGAGCACATGCACATAATGGAGAGGACTATGTATTGTCCATGTTATTCAAGAGAATATCTCAGAATCAGCCGCACAGAACAATGTTCTATCCACGAGTACCGGGCCGGTGCTGAAGCACTGGAGGCGGGCAGGCCCACCCCCAGTGGGAGGTAATTCCCTCCCCTCTATGATGCGACTCCATTGATTCTAAAGGAGCCGCATCATAGAGGGGAGGGAATTCCCTCTCACTGGGGGTGGTCCAGAACGCCTCCAGTGCTTTAGCCCCGGCCGCGGTTAAAAAAACAGATTGCGGCACTGGCTTCCCTGTGACGGTGCCGTTCTATCCTGATGGTACATCCTCTTTAAAAGGAATCCGCCATGTCTGTATCATGTTTAGACCTGCAGACACCAGCAGATAGCTGATAAGATAAAACAAATAATACCTGTCTCTATGACTCTATGGTCCAATCAGATTCTACCTTTCATTTTCTAAAGAGTCTGTGTGGAATGAAAGGTGGAATCTGATTGGCTGCTAGGGGCAACTGAACCAGTTTCACTCCACAGCATGTTTGATAAATCTTCCCCTATGACTCTTATGTCGAAAGTCATAAAGGCAGGCTGAGCTACAGTATGCATGCCTCCTCCCTCCCCCACCCCTCACTGCTTTGCCTCCAGCATTGAGTGCTGTACATCAATCAGTCATGGCAGGGAGGGAGTAGTTGTGCATGTTACAGCTTAGCCCGACTTCCCTGACACTTGAAAAGGGAAGTTAATAACTTAATAAAGAAGTATAGTAACTTAGTAAAGAAGGGATTGGTCCTGTGACATTGGGGTTGCAGGGCCATTCTATGGCCTCCATTCCCTGCTTGTGCACGCTATGCTGAGTTGGCGTTTGCTGACCGACACAGTGTGGAGATAGTGTAGGGACCCGTGTGAACCAGGAGACCGACACGTGGTACATGGGGCAATATGGTTTAATCAAATTATATACCAACATCCTGGCGTTGGTTTTTAAATTTTGCCGAGAAACATAAGTGTCAGGCATAGGTGTGATGTGCAGCCGCTATTTTAATAAAGAAGTATACTTACCAGTCCTGGTGCCATTGCAACGCAGCTCCTGATTCCCAGCGGTGATTTATAGCTGGGATCTATTGCCCGCTCTGTGGTCTGTGACTGGAGCGGTGTCACTGAATGGCTAAAGCGGCAATTGTTCAGCCCATGACATTGCAGCTAGAAGAGCTGCAGGACACCGCCATCTGTCAGCTGGACCCAGGGGCATGAGGATAGGTTTTGTTTATTATGTTCCTGCATCTCCCCCCCTCCCCCCATTTTTTTGAGAACTTCAGTCCCAGCTCACATTAATGTTAATTCCTCATCAGAACCTAGAATAATACAGCCGTCTCTGGACGCCCTGTCACTTTGTTGCAGAGCAGAACCCACATAGAACATTGTAACAAATGGCTTTCATTTGCCGCTCATAACTATGAGCTCATTTCAGTTCTAATAACACAATAATAGCACAAACTATAATAAACCCAGCACGGCAAAGTGTCAGGCAGGAGAAGAATAGTCAGCCAGGGTCGGGGATAGACATGATGATGAATGGGGAGCAAGTACTTATTCCCTATATAGAGGCACATGGGGCCTAGTCAGTATATGGGAACCTTCTGCATATACTCATCCCAAAGATATAGATGTAGATATATATATATGTCCAGTAATGTCTTACTCTGAAGTGGTAGTAAAATTCTGGAGGAACCAACGCACCGTGCTCATAGGCCCAACACCATGACCAATCTGAGCCTATGGCGTGTTGGAAAGGATATCATGTACGATACTGTTTGGCTCTGGATTGTCAGATACATGTCAATGAGCCTTTATAAAGTATCTAATGGAACATGCTACAGAAGGGGTAGGGAACCTTGGCTATCTAAGTGTTGCAAAACTACAACTACAACTCCCATCATGCCATCATAAAGGGGGTTGTAGTTTTGCAACAGCTGAAGAGCCAAGGTTCCCTACACCTGGGCTACAGAATTATTTCTTATGAATTCATGAGCAAAAAATGTGGGTGCCTCCAAATAAAATAGGAGGTCCATTATTGTCCATATGGGAGCTATATGATAGAATTACATGACACAGATCTGTAGCACGGCCCTAGTTTATTACTCCGACTAACAGCAGAATCAGTATATACGTTCCAAAAAGTCATAAACACTGCTTGTTATGTATAGGATATGGGATCCCTTAGCAGCCGAGGCCATTATTCCCATCAAACTAGCCGCTGTACAGCCTGAGCCCTAAGGAGAAGACCCCGAACAGACGAGGAAATACGGAGCATTTATGTTAGTGGGTTGTATATACTGCATGTGCTGTTACTATTTATCATTCACCTCAATATACAGTATCCTCTCTACGTGCAGAGACTGGTTCCTCCAATGTACAGAGTTACACTTTGCAAATTTTATATTTTACACACTTTGCAAATTTTATATTTTTAATAAATTTCTGGCACCAGTTGACTTGAAAGATTTTTTATTTATTTTTTGTTAAACTACCCCTTTAACGCTACGATGTTCACTTCTAGCATCTTCCTACCCAACCTCTCCGCTCCTGAAGATTATATAAGACATTTTAGTTATGCACAAATTATCCGGTTATATATCTTTAATATTCACGTCACTGCCACTTTACGAGGTATAAGCCGCCTAATAACAATTTTAGTCTCATGTGAAGTCCTGGGGGTAAGAGCATAAAGAACGTTTTAAAGATGATTCCCATTTATATATCGCAGCTTAAGCGTATGTAATTGTTGCTGCAGGGACGCCATTTTTTTTATTATTATTATTTTTTTTTGCTACCTAGCTGAATAATGTTCACTTTATATATTTTATGTTTAGCATTTCTAATAATATAGATTTTTTTTCTCCTTGAAGCTATCCTTAACAAGTCCCCACATACACACACAAGCCTGGTAAGCACTGTACAAGGTCATATCTGTTACTCCTCCATTGTCATAAATCTTCTAGATACTTAGGGCCCCTTGCAGAGATGAATGGCGTCGCAGTAAATTGAGTAAATAAGTGTTTAATCTCCATTGGTGATAAAGTGACCCAATATGTTTCCCTGAGATAGTAACCATAACAGGGGACAGGGAGTGATGTCACAGGAGGCTTGGCTGGATTCCCCAATCCCCTGAGTGATTCACCAGTTCTGACCGGCCAGAAGCAACTGCTGCACTGATTTCACTGATTGTGCAGAAGTCTGCAGTGAAATTAGGGCTATGTTCACACACGTTGGAGTTTCATTTCAGTACTGCAGTGAATTCACAAAAATGATGCAGTAACACAAGTAAATGATGGTAAACGGCAGAAAGGATCAGAGCCGGCACTGCCAATCCCACCTGGAGATAAAACAAGGCATAAACAGTATATCCCATGTAAGATAATATCGGATAAACTCCTTATTGTGGGGCTCAACTTCAAAGATAAAGAGGCTTGATCATAATATGTGCGTGGAGATGAAAAGAGAAAAAAATTTAATTAAAAAAGTTCTTTACTTTATTACAATATCAGCAGTACAGGTAGAGAATACAGCGTGCTGTGTGGTGTTACAGGTAGAGAATACAGCGTGCTGTGTGGTGTTACAGGTAGAGAATACAGCGTGCTGTGTGGTGTTACAGGTAGAGAATACAGCGTGCTGTGTGGTGTTACAGGTAGAGAATACAGCGTGCTGTATGGTGTTACAGGTAGAGAATACAGCGTGCTAAGTGGTGTTACAGGTAGAGAATACAGTGTGCTGTGTGGTGTTACAGGTAGAGAATACAGCGTGCTGTGTGGTGTTACAGGTAGAGAATACAGTGTGCTGTGTGGTGTTACAGGTAGAGAATACAGCGTGTGTGTGGTGTTACAGGTAGAGAATACAATGCTGTGTGGTGTTACAGGTAGAGAATACAGTGCTGTGTGGTGTTACAGGTAGAGAATACAGCGTGCTGTGTGGTGTTACAGGTAGAGAATACAGTGTGCTGTGTGGTGTTACAGGTAGAGAATACAGCATGCTGTGTGATGTTACAGGTAGAGAATACAGTGTGCTGTGTGGTGTTACAGGTAGAGAATACAGCATGCTGTGTGGTGTTACAGGTAGAGAATACAGTGCTGTGTGGTGTTACAGATAGAGAACACAGAGTGCTGTGTGGTGTTACAGGTAGAGAATACAGCGCTGTGTGGAGTTACAGGTAGAGAATACAGTGTGCTGTGTGGTGTTACAGGTAGAGAATACAGCGTGCTGTGTGGTGTTACAGGTAGAGAATACAGCGTGCTGTGTGGTGTTACAGGTAGAGAATACAGTGCTGTGTGGTGTTACAGGTAGAGAATACAGTGCTGTGTGGTGTTACAGGTAGAGAATACAGCGTGCTGTGTGGTGTTACAGGTAGAGAATACAGTGCTGTGTGGTGTTATGGGTAGAGAATACAGCGTGCTGTGTGGTGTTACAGGTAGAGAATACAGCGTGCTGTGTGGTGTTACAGGTAGAGAATACAGCGTGCTGTGTGGTGTTACAGGTAGAGAATACAGCGTCCTGTGTGGTGTTACAGGTAGAGAATACAGCGTGCTGTGTGGTGTTACAGGTAGAGAATACAGCGTCCTGTGTGGTGTTACAGGTAGAGAATACAGTGTGCTGTGTGGTGTTACAGGTAGAGAATACAGTGTGCTGTGTGGCGTTACAGGTAGAGAATACAATGTGCTGTGTGGTGTTACATGTAGAGAATACAGCGTGCTGTGTGGTGTTACATGTAGAGAATACAGTGCTGTGTGGGTGGGAACACAATTAAATCATAAAGTACTGCAATTAATTCAATAACACAATGAGGCTATGTTCACACTACGTAAAATAATGGCCGTTATTTTGAGGCCGTAGAATTACGAACGTACGGGCTAGTCGTAAAACTACGGCCGTTGTTTAATTTTGATTCCTAGCATGTTTATAAACGGGATGAAACAGGTTATTTACTTTAAATACTGCGCCCAGCCCGAGAAACCACTGACAAAATTTTTACATCAAAATCAAGTTTAATTCGGCAGATATAAGTTTTACATTCGCGGCCGCATTAAAATCCACGGCCGTTGTTGCAGTATTACCGGGAGGGAGGGAGGAGTCTGCATCCTCCGAAACGTCCGCGAGGAGGACGTACTTGGGCGTCCGGATGTGAGAGGCACATCAGCTGTGAGCATGTTATGTTTTGTATGCTGCATCTATCTATACAAGAAAATAAAAAAAGAATTTTGAAGTCAAGTCGACTCTGTGAGTATAAGTGCTCCATAGTATTGGAGTACAGTGGGTTTCATTACCCGAAGATTGCGGCTGTTTGGTGAGAAAATCTCTTTCCTTCACATTTATTGTGTATATTGGATTGCTTTACCGGACTGGTGGAGTTCGGGAGTGTGGAGGGTGCTCATAAGTATGACAGTGCGTGACTACCTGGTTGGCCTGAAACTGCAATGTGTGAACACAGCCTAGATGTTCTGCAACAGATTTGGGCAGGAAATGGGCAGGGTTGAGAGCTGTGATGAACAGCTGAGGAAAAGCATTGCATTCTGGAACCTGTAGTACTGTGTACAACTGCTCAACCAGGAAGTGCAGAAACAAAATACAGAACAAAAACCCATAAAGCAAATGGCTTTTTGGTAGTTTCAAAACTAGGTTAGACAGGTATCTGCAGCTAGTTTATATTGGAGCAGCTGCTGGAGACGGATACCTTACATGGAGCGGCTGCTGGACTTGTGACCAGCAGGAGGCGTCATTGTAAAGCTGTAATTGATGCTCAAAGGCACATGAGAAGTTATAGAGACAGTGACATGTTGGGGTATTCCCACCATTGGGGGTGGCTTTTGTTTCAATAAAGTGTTTGCGATGAGGAAATCACCATTGCTGCTTCTACTTAATCCCCCATGATATAATATCACTGGAGCGGAGACATGCACATGCCAGCCAAAGTGTATATATGGAGATGGAACATGCTGTAGGGGTCTGATAGAGATAACTAAGCAAAGCTCTCATCTACCATCATTGGCTCTACAGATGACCAATTCAGACAGGGGACATGTGACCCCTCTGATCCCCAGTGATTGGTTACCTATCATCATAGAATAATCATCCATCAAGGTACAACCCCTTTAACCCCTTAAGGACCGGGTCTGAAATGGCCTTAAAGTGTACCTATCATTTCTCCAGTGCGGCAGAATACACTGAAAACTCCAGCAAGTGTACATACTGTATCTCTCTGACAAGGACGAGTGACATAACTCTTGAAAACACTGTAGACTGTACTGTAAAGCCCCTATTACACAGGGCAATGTGGAGAGCAGGCGCGTGCCGACCTATCAGTTCAGCGCTCACTTGCTCCTCGTTCCCCGCCTGCTGCCAGCGCTGCAGGAAATACCCTCTCAGCCAGACTGCAGTGGTGTCCTGCCCCTGTCACCGATTGGCTGAGCAGGCATTTCTAAGCTGGAATATGATATTATGGGGCTGGGATCTGCAGGAGGCCAATTGGGGGTCCATGAGCAGTAACACTGCACTGCAGGAGCGTGGGGATGGGTAAGTATAGCTTCTTTATTATGTTCCCCCACCTCCTGCCTCTCCTTAAGGGTGCCTTCACACCTACCGGATCCGCAGCGGGTCTCGCTTCTGCGGATTCATAGCGAGAACCGCTGCGGATCCGGTACCATTCACCCCTATGATAGCACATATTCGCTGAGGGATTGACGTCGCATCCCCCATCCCCAGCCGCATCAGCCCATCCCCGGCACATCCCCCCATGTGCCGGCAGTTGGGCTGAGGACAGCGGGGGGTTAAAGCATATATTCACAGCGGGATGTTAATCCCGCTGCGAGTATGTGCTATCATAGGGGTGAATGATACTGGATCCGCAGCTGATCTCGATGCGAATCCGCAGAAGTGAGATCCGCTACGGATCCGGTAGGTGTGAAGGCACCCTTAAAGGGGTTTTCTGTGCAAAACATACTGAGAAGCTGTCCATAGGATTGGTCATCAGTCACTGCTTGCAGAGTGCCAACTCCTGGCACCCCCTCCGATCCGATGTTCAACACCCACACTACACAGTGAATGGGACTGGAAGCAGGTTTGGCAATAAAACCCCTTTAAGATCGGGTCTGATACAGATATGCACAGTAAGCAGATACACCATATGGCTATGTTCACACAATGTAAGTTCTGTGAGAATCATGGCCGTTGTTACAATGGCCGTGATTCCAATAAAACTTACCTATTGCTGCCTTCTCAGAGAATACCGGCCGAAGTGTATACACCTAGGGGGACATGTATCAAGCAGTGTACCTTGTGCTCCTTAGCATTTCTTGGCGTATGTGTGATGTGCACAGACCTCCGTCAGATTTACTAAACAGTGTAGCTTGGTGTATGTGTAGCTTGGTGTAGCTTGGTGTATGTGTGAATATGACGTGTATGTGTGGGCGTGGTTATTCGTAAGAATTTTCTCAGCCGTGATTTATCATGTGAGAATTTTGAAATATTTGCATTTTCGTTCGCATCTCTACTCCAGTCCCAGGGTAGCAGAACTTTCCCAACCAAGGTCAATTCATGAATACCTGCAGTAAAATGCGCAGCGCCAGGGAAGCTATGGCAGGTGATTTATGAACCAACCTGTGAATGTTCATAAATACCTTACTAGGCTGCAAACATATAAGCCAGTGCACAGTTATAAAAATATTCGCAAAAAAAGGTGCAAATGATTTATGTCCCCCATAGTATACGCTCCAGCCGGGATCCCTAGCGGCGCCGTAGAAAACTGACATTTCAGTTTTCTGCGGCTGCTATTCAGTGAATAGCAGCCGCAGAAAATCCGGCCGCACGCTCCATTGTCTGCTGTGGGGAGTTCTAATGCGGGCGCGCACGGATGCGCCCGCATCAGAACCAAGCGGCACTAAAGATCATCCGGCCGGTCACGGAACGGGCGGACTCTTACAGTGAGTGAACATAGACTATAGGAAAGATTTATCAAACATGGTGTAAAGTGAAACTGGCTCAGTTGCCCCTAGCAACCAATCAGATTCCACCTTTCATTCCTCACAGACTCTTTGGAAAATGAAAGGTGGAATCTGATTGGTTGCTAGGGGCAACTGAGCCAGTCTCACTTTACACCATGTTTGATAAATCTCCCCCCCATGTGTGTATTTGACATCATCGGACAGATTCTTGCATATTACTCAACCAGTGTACACATACCAAGTCAACCATGTTCTCATTACTGTCCAGTGTAAAAGTCAACAATGTACCAGAAACTTCTTGCCGGGCTAAAAAATTTTTTGAAGTCAACTAATAAAGGGACTGCAACACGTTCACAGCTGAGAATTTGGGCTCATTACACGAGACTCGACCTTGGGTGGCTGTGACATTTGGTAAACCATCTAATACTGATGATCTGGCAGCATTTTAGCCCTCCAGTTCATTCTCGATCAGCCAGAACGAGCCGGAATCTTCTCCGAGCACAGTAATGAGCTCAGATTAAAGTTTTCTGAGGCTTCATGACGCTTCCGCCAGGATTTAAGCAAACAATTATTTCTTCTTTGCCGTCCTCAGTGACGCACCAGAGAACGACAGACACTACTTTTCTAATTAAACTCCACCATCGTAATACTTTACACTTCATTTCAATGGACTGTGTAAATGTGGAAGCCAGACTGCTTCATTACATCGTACGCCTGTACTGCATGCGTCTGAGCAAATACGAGTGTGTTCACAATGCAATGTATGCACCGAGGAAAAGCTCCTGCCATATAGAATCAATGGATGACTAGGGCAGCCACACAATGCTAGACACCTATTGTAAGAGTACATACAAACACCCTATAGTGTATTGATGAGCTTAAAGAGACTCTGTCAGTAGGTTTATGGTGCCCTATATACGGATAGTATAAACTAGTGACAGAGAAACTGAACAGAATGATATATCACTTACATTGTTCTCTGCAGCTGATTCAGAAATATTCAAAAAATATCCGGAATAACACGAACTAGTCCTCCCCATTATGTTTGTAAGCTCAGTAGTCCTGGATATTCATTAGCATCAGAAATCTCCGCCCACCAGCTGCTGATTGGCAGTTATCTATCCATGCTAAGTATAGGCAGTAAACTGTCAATCAGCAGCTGGAGGCCGGGGAGAGGGGGGTGGCAACAATCCTATTTTCCTGCATATTAGGAGAACGGCTCAACAGAATAATTTCTGCCTCATTTACTTTAACAATCTGTCACCTTTCAAAAATCTTTAAAAGAGGTAACAAAAATAAATTTCCACAATTCTATGATGTGAACAAGTTCAACGCGTTTCAGGCATAAACAGCTCTTGTTTACAGCATTCTTTAAAGAGTTATTGAACCCCTTCCTCAACACAGACATTATCGGCCTTAACGCTCAAGTCCTTTTTCAGTTTTTCCACGGTTGTCTCCCAAGTGGTATAACTTTTAAATTTTTCTATTCACATAGCCATGAGAGGGCTTACTTTTAAAGGGACAAGTTTTTTTTTTTTTATTAGTACTATTTTGGAATACTTATGACTTTTTGATTGCTTTTTTATTTTTTTTATTTTACTGTTGTTTGGGTGGCGGCCATGGAAACCCATTGTAGATCGAGTCATTCAGATGCCAATAGGTAAGTATACTCCAGCAGACACTTTACAAGTCGCAGCCACAATTTGACAGTGGCATGTAAAGGGTTAATCTACCATAAAAGGAGAAACTTTCTCTGTTCCTGGTAGATGGGGAAAAGGCACAGCTTTGTGCTGTCAAGGGGGCAGGGCTTATTCTTCCCTGGGCCCTAGCACCATTACACAAGAAGCAAGAACCATCACTGTTGCAATGACAGTGATGGGGGATCAGGGGCAGGTGAGTACCGGAGTCTCTATTTTTTCATCCCACCTTGAGCAGTTTTAAATGTTAAATAATTTCTCTCTTCTTAACCTTTTTTTTTCCACTGTACAAAACAAGGCTCTAAATTCTATTTTTGCACAGTTATTATACTATGTGTATTTTTTCCCTAATAATCAGTAAAAAAAAAACCTTGTGATTATGTGGTGCATGACTTCACCAAACCCATTCATGTCATAATTTGTACCTTCAGCTCCTGACAAATGTCAAACGCACATTTTGTAAAGGTCATTTGAATTCCTTTAAGCGCAGACATTTTTTAGCTATTTTTGACATGCTATGTGTGTTTTTTTTTTATTTTATTTTATTTTAGTCGTTACATGTCATCTGATGGTTTACTACAGTATATTAGGCAGGGCATCTGCGATAGGTGATGTAACCCGAGAAGGCAATGTGTCGGAGAGAAGCTCATGCAAGATATAAGGTATAACACACAAAGTAGTTGCTTGTTTTCTTAGGTTTGTTTTTTTTATTTTAATATTTTTTAGACCTGGAATAAATTAAACTTTTAGGGGTACTATGTAAATACTGAGCATTGAGACATTTCAAATATGTCCAGATGTGAATAATTTTCAAATGGAGTAAAACTAATGGTAAACATTAAAACATAAAAAAGGTAAATTAGTGTAATTGAAGGGGCACATCATGTACCAGTTTATATTTTCCAACATATAATTCCTGTGATTCCTATAATTCCATAGGATAGGAGACAAGTAAGAGATCGCAGGGGGTCCGACCTCTGTACCCCTACTGATCACCATATCGGGTCCCTGGCTTCTGTGTTATGAATAGACCTGCAGGTACGGCACATGACCCGTGTCTCTATTCATTTCTATGGAGCAGCCAAGTAATCCAGAAGAGTGCTTACTCTGCTCTTCCCAGCGGCTCCATAGGAATGAAAAGAGGCGCAGGTCATGTGCCGTACCCGCGGCTATGTTCATAACACAGAAGCCAGGGGCCTGATACGAAGATTGGCAGGGGTATGGAGCTCTGAGTCCCTGCAATCTCGTACTTGGAAAGTTAATTTTGGATGGATAACCTCTTTAACCCCTTCACGTCAGCAATCTGTATATATACGTTCCTATTGCACATGCTCCGTGCAGTAGGAATGTACATATACGTTCCTGACTGAGGGGGGCTTTATGATGAGAGTGGGATCGCTGCAGAGATAGCGATCCCGCTCTCATCTGTGTACAGCCCCGGGGGTAATGAGAGTCAGCTGCGATCCCGCCACCCCAGGTTGCCTGTAACCACCCCAGATTGTCCGTAACCACCCCAGATTGTCTGTAACCACCCCAGATTGTCTGTAACCACCCCACGTTGCCTCTAACCACAGCAGATTGTCTATAACCACAGCAGGTTGTCCGTATCCACCCCACGTTGCCCGTAACCACCCCAGGTTGCCGTAACCACAGCAGGTTGCCCGTGACCACCCCATGTTGACCGTAACCACCCCAGATTACCCGTAACCACCTCAGACTGCCCGTAACCACCTCTAGATTACCCAGAACCACCCCAGACGGTCCGTGACCACCCCACATTACCTGTAATCTAATTTTTTTATTTTATTTTAGTAACTGCGCTATTCTAATAACTATTACTAGCTGCGGTTTTGCTCCAGCAAATTGGCGCTCCTTCCCTTCTGAGCCCTGCTGTGTGCCCATACAGTGGTTTATGCCCACATATGGGGTACCGTTTTACTCAGGAGAACCTGCGTTACAGATTTTGGGGTACATTTTTTCTCCCGTTCCTTGTGAAATTTAGAAATTTCAAACTAAACCAACATATTATTGGAAAAATTCAAGTTTTTCATTTTTACTGGCCAATTTTGAATACTTTCCTCTAATACCTGTGGGGCCAAAATGCTCATCCTACCCCAATATGCCTTCTTTGAGGGGTGTACTTTCCGACTTTTGGGGGGTTCTATTCTGTAGACATTACAGGGGCTCTGCAAACGCACCTGGTGCTCAGAAACTTCTTCAGAAAAATCTGCACAGAAAATGCTAATTGGCGCTCCTTCCCTTCTGAGCCCCGCTGTGTGCCCATACAATGGTTTATACCCACATATGGGGTACCGTTCTACTCAGAAGAAGCTGCGTTACAGATTTTGGGGTGAATTTTCTCTCCTGTTCCTCGTGAAATTGAGAAATTCAAGTTTTTCATTTTTACTGTCTACTTTTGAATACTTTCCTCTAATACCTGTGGGGTCAAAATGCTCACCGCACACCATGATGTATTCTTTGAGGGGTGCACTTTCCAAAATGGGGTGACTTATGGCGAGATTTTACTCCGCTGGCACTACAGGGGCACTGCAAATGCACCTGGCGCTCAGAAACTTCTTCAGCAAAATCTGCAATGGAAAAGCTAATTGGCGCTCCCTTCCTTCTGAGCCCCGCTGTGTGCTCATACAGTGATTTACGCCCACATATGGGGTACCGTAGTACTCAAGAGAACCTGCGTTACAAATATTTTGGGGTGCTTTTTCTCTCATGTTCCTTTTGAAAATGAGAAACTTTAATCTAAACGTATATATTATTGGAAAATTTCAATTTTTTTTATTTTTTTTACGGCCTAAGGCTGGGTTCACACACAGTATATTTCAGTCAGTATTGTGGTCCTCATGGCAACCAAAACCAGGAGTGGATTAAAAACACAGAAAGGCTATGTTCACACAATGGTGAAATTGAGTGGATGGCCGTCATATAAGAGTAAATAACGGCCATTATTTCAATACAGCAGCCGTTGTTTTAAAATAACAGCAAATATTTGCCATTAAATGGCGGCCATCCACTCAATTTCAACATTATGTGATCGGAGCCTTTCTTGTTTTCAATCCACTCCTGGTTTTGGTTGCAATGAGGACCTGACATCAGGACCAAATACTGCCTGAAATATACTGTGTGTGAACCCAGCCTTATGGTGAATACCAGCCCCTGTAGGGTTAAAATGTCAAATAGGCTTGGTCTTAAAGGGGTTAAAGTGTCACTGTCGGGTTGTTGTTTTTTTTGCAGAAATCAATAGTATAGGCGATTTTAAGAAACTTTGTAATTGGGTTTATTAGGCAAATATGCCATTATCTGCATTCAAAAAAACTTTCCCCAGGTCCCCCCCCCCCCCCCCTCCCTCCTCTCTCTCTCATTCACTGCTCATTATAAGGAAATCTTGACTCTTTTACATCAGTCGGGCCCTGTGTAATCTATGGAGAGGGGAGGGGGGAGGAGGGAGATTAGTCGGCAGCAGAGACAAGAGAACAAAGGATTACACAGCAGAAGCTCTGTGAAAGCCAGCCACAGAGGACAGAGAGGTCAGTGCTGGCTGTCAGAGGAGATTAAATTAACTCTATGTTGTTCTGTTTTGGTGCCTCATCTCCCTCCACCTCTCCCCTCTCCATAGAGAACAATGAAGACCATTATAACGTTTCCTAAAATCATCTGTACTGTTGATTTCTGCAAAAAAAAAATTAAACGACAGGTACACTTTAAGGTCGAAACATTGTATAAGCACTTGGCAAATAAACAATTTCTTGGATTATTCTACTTTGGACATATTGGGGGAGATTTATCAAACTAGTGTAAAGTAGAGCTGGCTCAGTTGCCCCCAGGAACCAATCAGATTCCACTTTACATTCCTCACAGATTCTTTGGAAAATGAAAGGTGGAATCTGATTAGTTGCTAGGGGCAACTGAGCGATTTTCATTTTACACCATGTTTGATAAATCTCCGCCATTGGTCCATTTTTCTGGGATTGTGGGCACTGGCGTGCATCCTCACTATCTACTACAGCCTATTGATCGACTAGTGCTGCCGGACCCCATTGCAGTTGGTATGTCTCTTTAAAATGTCAAAGTTTTTTTTATAGTGACAGGAATACCTTAAAGGAATTGCCCTTTTTGTGTACATTTTTTCCTCCTGTGACAATGACAGAGACAAGTCGGAAAATAGTAACAATGTGGGTACATGACGCTCTTCCAATGCCATACTCCCCCCCCCCCCCCCCCCCCTCGGAGATGTGAATTACGCTGTCATCCTCTCAATGACTTTAATGGAGATCTCACACATAGAGTTATTTTATTCAGTGTTGACAGAAATGGGAGTATTATGGGAGCTTGATGGGTGTATGATGGGTGTATGAGCATGACAGACGCTACAAATGCCAATCAATAATTAAAGTGGCTGCAAGGGTAAACTAAGGATAAGCCATGAAGAGAGGAGAAAGATCAAGGAACGTCATGTCAGGAAAGCTGTTGTCTCTTCATCAGATCCCAGGTTCTCCTTTGTTGATACTGGCTATACGTCTTAAAGGGAAGCATCATAAGACTGATACATCAAGCCCAAAATGTGTACAAAATTCTCAAAATGTAGTGACAAGGTTCAGGTTATGGCTCAGATAGGGCCTGAACTCCTGCTCTAGAGTAGAGGCCATGACTAGACCAGAATTCATTGCTTTCTGGAGGAGGAATAAAGAGGACATGACCCTCTAAGTGGCTACTGGATCCTGGAAAAGCACTGTGACATGGCTTGAGAGGCAGCTCCATCCACCTAGTGTCCACATTCAACGTATGTATGATGTATGACTGTGTATATTACATACATATAGATCCTAGGCTGTGTATGTATGATGTACGACTGTGTATATTATATACATACAGACCTGGGCAGTGTATGTATGATGTATGACTGTGTATATTATATACATACAAATCCTGGGCAGTGTATGTATGATGTATGACTGTGTATATTATATACATACAGACCTGGCCAGTGTATGTATGATGTACGACTGTGTGTATTACACACATATAGATCCTGGGCTGTGTATGTATGATGTACAACTGTGTATATTATATACTTACAGATCCTGGGCAGTGTATGTATGATGTATGACTGTGTATATTATATACATACAGACCTGGCCAGTGTATGTATGATGTACGACTGTGTGTATTACATACATATAGATCCTGGGCTGTGTATGTATGATGTACGACTGTGTATATTATATACTTACAGATCCTGGGCAGTGTATGTATGATGTATGACTGTGTATATTATATACATACAGACCTGGCCAGTGTATGTATGATGTACGACTGTGTGTATTACATACATATAGATCCTGGGCTGTCTATGTATGATGTATGACTGTGTGTATTACATACATATAGATCCTGGGCTGTCTATGTATGATGTATGACGTGTATATTAAATACATATAGATCCTGGCCTGTGTGTGTATGATATATGACAGTGTATATTATATACATACCGATCCTGGGCAGTGTATGTATGATATATGACAGTGTGTATTATATACATATAGATCCTGGGCAGTGTGTGTATGATTCATGAATGTTTATATTGCATATATATAGATCCTGGACTGTGTATGTATGATGTGTGACTGTAATATATAGATGCATATGTGTATATATGTGTATGTATGATGTATTACTGTAACATATATATGTGTATGTATGAATGTATGTAGGTATCATGTCATAACAAACAAGAATTGAGCTGATTGAATTATTAATTTAAATATCTTTGCATTTACTTTTTTACATCTCTGCTCATTCTAGCCTCAGGAGTCCAGTGGGCGGTCCTACTCAGTGATTGACAACCTACTGAATATGCATACAGAGATAGCTGAAAGTAACTGATTAAAACCTCCCACTGGACTCCTCAGTTACACTGTTAGGCTATGTTCAGACTATGTAAGAGACCGGCCGTTCCGTGACCCGGCCGGGTCATGGAACGGATGGTCTCTGAAAAGATCATCCCGGCCAGTACCGCAGTATCGGCCAGATGATCTTTGCAGCCACAGAGTTCTGTTGCGGGCGCATCCGTGCGCGCCCGCATCAGAACTCACCACAGCATACTATGGAGTGAGCAGCCGGAGCCGCTCGCTCCATAGTGTGCACTGACAGGATTTTCTGCGGCCACTATTCAATGAATAGTAGCCGCAGAAAACTGACATGTTCGTTGTTTGCAGCACCGCTAGTGACCCCAGCTGGAGTGTATATAATGTGTATACGCTCGAGCCGGGATCCCATAGACGGTAAGCCAGGGAACCTTTAGGAGCTCAGGCTGTCCAGGCATCAGGGGGATTGTAGTTAGCTGCTGCTCTAAGCAAAGTTCCCAGCAGTCCTATGCAAAACCACAACTATCGGGGGGGAGGGGGGGTGATGTCCCATTGGGGTGCACCAAATGGCAAACTCAGCTCTGCAGGTCTGTCGCTGACACACAAGGGCCTGGACAGCATGGCAGTGTACTTGTCAGGACGCTAGCGTGTCCTTCTGAGTCTGCCTCGGGCATTATTTCCTTTGTCACATTTTGGCCCCGTTATATAAGGACGCGGCGAAGCTTTCGGGTTATTTGCCTCTATCTGGAACGGTTGCGGCAGAGCCGGTCACTATAACAGCTCCACGTTTCCTCCTCACAGCAAACACGTTACTGCTCCATTATGTCATGTTAATTCTGAATAGCGACACAAAGAGACCTGCTTAGAAACTTGCGGAGGATCTCGAGACATCACAACGTCGTAGCCCGCTCCGTTTTATCTGCTGCAAAGCGGAATGGGCAGGTAGGAAGGCGACGTGTGTAATCGAATTATGGCTGACACAGATCTTTTTCCCCGGACGAGTTATACATCTTGTGCGGGGAAAATAGACAATGATGAGAGGCAATGGCCCAAAGGCAGAGAGAGCGGCGTTCAATGGTTAAAACATGCTGAAGCTACTAAAAAATTGTCCAGTGAAGCAACGTCCCACATAGCAATAAATTTCAGCACGTGAAAAATGGCCCAGAAAACGAGGACGACTGCGGCAAAGCTGACGTGGTGTCACTCTGCATAGGATCAGGTTTGTTATTACTGCTAATAGTTATCATATACAGCTTCTATAACCTTCTATGCTGAGAATAAGGATAGTAGCTGCAGCTGTTCTGGGGTCCAAAGCCACTACGGCAGACAGAGCCGAGGTGTGGATATCATATACAGTAAGGGTCCTATTACACAGAGCGATTTTTAACGATTAACGACTAGCAATAAACGATCGTAAACTTGAGATGGTTTACCATATTACACAGAACGATGGTCGTTAGATGCGATCGTTACTATGATCGTTATTGCAATTGGTACTATGGTCGTTTATTCCTTCTGATCCCAGCAAAACAATAAACAATGTGCAATTACCCTAAGCGATTAGTAAAAAAATTCGGAACTTGAGCGAACGAATGTGGAACTACAGTGAACAAACAGATTAACGATAATTTTAGGTTCAGATCTAAATCAACGATCAACGACATACAAACGATTTTTCCATTGTTGCCTGCAATTACACAGAACAATTATCGTTTAAATTTGAACGATATAACGATTTTTCGCACGATAATCGTCCCATGTAATAGGACCCTGAGATCAAAGCATACCATAAACACTTTCTATGTATTCTCATCACCCTTAAAGGGAACCTGTCACTGGGGACGCAGGCACAGAGCCCGCCCGACCCCCCCGGTGCAGCCCCCGGATACTTACCCTTTTCGATGAGTCCCTTCCTGGAGCCAGTCCCAAAACGAAGATATCAACGCCCGAAGCCGTGCGCGCGCGCCGCTGAGATGAGTCTGACGCCCATAGAAGATGACTAGGAACCGTCATTCTCTAAGGCATAACGTAGAAAATCCAGATTTACACTGAGTACTCCTTTAATTCATATATTATGAATTCAATTATGAAATAAATTAAATTCATAAATTATTAAATAAATTATGAAAGTGGAGATTGGGAAAGACTTGAGCATGAGCCAAGAAGACCATATCCAATAAAGTCCAAGCAGCACAATGCAGGTTTTTTTATATGGCGCCCCCTGGTGTTGTCTCCTCCATGATGGCTGAAGCAGCAGGAAGGTCACATATTGTGATAAATCTACCCAGGGCTCCTGACTACTTATTCCCCGCTAGATTTTTGACAGGTTTGACAGGCATTCTTTAAGAGTAATGTCCTTCTAAGCCTATCCAGCACAATGCTATAATGATATATGGCATAATTATATGCTTCCCGCTGCTATTAAAAATTAGGAGGCACACAAGAAAAGTATCAATTCATGTAATTACGGGTCTCGATTTCCCATTATACTGATGATTATGAGTCAGCGTTATTCTGCTGTCTGTAGAGAATCCCTCCCATTCATCACCCGCCTTCGATCTGGAGCGAAATTATGTGCAGATTTCTCACATTAAACGGTAATGGATTGGAGGCTGGCACCGCGTTCATTACAGACTTCTCATTGATCTCTTTCGCGGGATGTCTAATACGCTATTGATTATTTGTAAAGATAACGCTATGCCAATACGTAAATACAATAGGAGATGGCGCATCCAGAAATTGTTACAAGCTTGTAATAGCAATGACACTAGCACTGCCATGTTGGTGTTTACAGATCAGCGGCAACTCGGGAGAGTGAAAAATCCATAGAGCCTTCATTATTCAGAAGTAAAACGTGCAACTCCCAAGACCAGTTTGTATACAATTCCAATCGTGCCAATTAGGGATGAGCGAACCGAACCGTTACGAACCAGTTTTGTCACAAACTTTGGGTTTCAAAAAATAGAAGAACCCCGTTTAGCCGCAACAACAAAAAGTTAAAAAAAAAGGTCCAAAAAAAAAGTCACATCACTGTTGCAGAAACAAAAAAAGCCCCCCAAAAAGTCCCATCGGCTGTCCCATTACTGCACAGTTGTGTAGAAAAATGTTGGTGACTCATTGGGATTCTTGGTGTCCAAGACCGTGCACCACAGTGCTGATGTCTGGTCCTTTAATTATGGCCAAGGGCGGTACATGTCTGTTACTGCCCATTGGGTCAACATTCCACCAGAAGACCACCAGAAAGTTGGCCCATTCTTGCCACTGTCACCTCCCCGGTGCTTTAGGGGGCCAGTTCTGCACAAGTTCTGCCTCCATCAGCTTGCAACCATCTACCGCTTTGTCTGCAGTCCAACCTGCCCCGATGTCTTACCAACAATGTCAGGCCCAGTGCTCTCAGGCTGTCCTCCATTTTGTGAGCCTGGGTGAACAAAGCCACAGTGGGCAGGAGCTCATCCGGACCATAAGGGAGGAGATATATGAATGGCTGATCCCAGGTCAACTAACAGTGGGAAGTGTTGTAGCCCACAATGGGAGGAACATTGTCTCTGCAGTGCAGCAGGGAGTCACACACTTTGTATGGCACATGTGATAAACCTCATAGTGCACAGGTTTCTTTGAACATGTCCCGCCAATTGTTGATCCCTTTTGAGGACACGCCTCTGTGAGCAGGCATCAAGGACCTCATCCCACTCGTCCGTATTCTGGAAAGTGCGGTAATCAACATCATCAGCAAAGAATCCCAGGCCACCACTCCAAGGCTGACCATCCTCCTCCATGAATAGTCTGTTCGCAATCATACTGGCCTGGGTGCAATCAGGTACTGCCTCCTCCTCCTTCTCCTCAAATAGTCTGTTCCCAATCATACTGGGCTGGGTGCAATCAAGTGGTGCCGCCTCCTCCAATAGTCTCTTTTCAACCGTACTGGGCTGGGTGCAATCAAGTGCTGCTGCCTCCTCCTCCCCCTCCTCCACACTGGGTCAAATACAGTGCTATTACTGCTGCTGGTTCCACTGTCAAATGTCTGTTTTCCACCCTACTGGGTCCAAGGAACTTTGTGTCGTATGTCCTGTGTAATCACTTACACCTTGGCTAATTTTTTTTTCACTATTTTTGCACTTAGATTTTTTCCCCTTTTTTCATTGTAATAGCAACTGCAACTAAAGGAAACTATACCCAATCAGACTCCCACTATTGTAGCTGCAATTATTCAGCCGTTATTGCAAGGTTTGTTTTAGGTTTGGTTTGTACGAATCCGAACTTCACGAAAGTTCGCCGGATCGAACCGAATCGAACTTTTCAAAGGTTCGCTCATCCCTAGTGCCAATATTGTGCCTGGTCAAGTATAATGCCAATGCCTGATTCATTCATGAATAGTGACTGTACCATTAAAGGAGAAGAGCGGCGGGGGGAGGGGGTTATTTTGGGCTGGGGGATCATAATAATGTAGGTACAGTGGTGCCTTGGATTACGAGCATAATTCGTTCCGGGGCCATGCTTGTAATCCAAATCCACTCTTAAAGAATCACTGTCAATTTTTTTTTTTTTTTTGTAGAAATCAATAGTCCATGCGATTTTAAGAAACTTTGTAATTGGGTTTATTAGCCTAATCTGCCATTATCTGCATTTAAAAAGCCTTTTCCCAGGTCCCTCCCTTCCTCCTCTTTTCCATCCACTGCAAAAAATCAGGAAATTGTGACGTTGCATAAACACAAGGAGGAAAAACCGAAAACGTAAAAACGAAAATGGGCCATGTCCTTAAAGGGTTAAGGACATGGCCCATTTTCGTTTTTACGTTTTCGGTTTTTCCTCCTTGTGTTTAAAAGGTCATAGCACTTGCATTTTTCCACCTAGAAACCCACATGACCCCTTATTTTTTGCTTCACTAATTGTACTTTGCAATTACAGGCTGAATTTTTGCATAAAGTACACTGCGAAACCAGAAAAAAATTCAAAGTGTGGTGAAATTGAAAAAAAAAACGCATTTCTTTTATTTGGGGGAAATGTGTTTTTACGCCATTCGCCCTGGGGTAAAACTGACTTGTTATGCATGTTCCTCAAGTCGTTACGATTAAAACGATATATAACATGTATAACTTATATTGTATCTGATGGCCTGTAAAAAATTCAAACCGTTGTTAACCAATATACGTGCCTTAAAATCGCTCCATTCCCAGGCTTATAGCGCTTTTATCCTTTGGTCTATGGGGCTGTGTGAGGTGTCATTTTTTGCGCCATGATGTGATCTTTCTATCGGTACCTTGATTGCGCATATACGACTTTTTGATCGCTTTATATTACATTTTTTCTGGATTTGATGCGACCAAAAATGCGCAATTTTGCACTTTGGGATTTTTTTGCGCTGACGCCGTTTACCGTACGAGATCAGGAATGTGATTAATTAATAGTTCGGGCGATTACGCACGCGGCGATAGCAAACATGTTTATTTATTTATTTATTTATTTGTTTACTTTTATTTAAAACCTGGGAAAAGGGGGGTGATTCAGACTTTTATTAGGGGAGGGGGCTTTTTACTATTAACAACACTTTTTTTTTTTTTTTTTACACATATACTAGAAGCCCCCCTGGGGGACTTCTAGTATATACACTTTGATCTCTCATTGAGATCTCTGCAGCATAGATATGCTGCAGAGATCCATGAGATCGGCACTCGTTTGCTTTCGGCTGCTGCAGCCGAAAACGAACGAGTGCCGAGCCGAGGACGGCGCCATCTTGGACGCGTCCCCGGCCGGCATCAGTAACGGAGATCGCTCCTCCGGGACAAGGTCCCGGAGGAGCGATCTCCCCCACTAGACACCAGGGAAACGTTGCCTCCGGTAATCGGAGGCAGCTGTCAACTTTGACAGCTGCCTCCGATTAGCTAATTAGCGGGCACGGCGATCAGACCGTGGCCGGTAATAGCGGCGGTCCCGGGCTACACGCGGCACCCGGGATCGCGGCACTTCAAAGCGGGGCCACCGCGCGGCCCCGCTTTGAAGTGCAAGTGAGGACATATGACGTAGGGGTACGTCATATGTCCTTAAGAGGTTAAACCAAAGAAAATTTTCCCATAAGAAATCACTAATATGCAGACAATTGGTTCCCCACCCCAAAAATAATGATCTAATATTCTGAATACCATGTAGAACAGATGAAACAAACATTCAGATACAGCAGAATCTGTGATATTATAAGTTACTGTACAGTAATGGAGAGGATGGGAAACACAAGGGCTGACAGAGACTGCAGGGAGCATGAAGGAATGAGCAGGGCAGATGTGGGCACATACATGCAGCACTCTCTGTCCGGGGAGAGAGGGGTTACAGCTATGGAGAGATTACCTCCGCAGTCCTGTCCCCTGATGTAAGCCCCAGCCTGAAGTGGATCTGCTATGATTTGGAAGGTGAGAGAGACTTCCTGGGTCAGAGTACAGGGCTGTAGACCCCGCTATGCAGACCATGTCCCTCCTCCACTCCCCCTCCCACCCAGTACAGGGAGCTCTTACACCAAAGCAATGCTCTTACACCAAGTCACAATTTTGAAAAACTGTGAGCTCTTAAACCAAAACGCTCTTAAACCAAGTTACTCTTAAACCAAGGTACCACTGTATATTCCCCTGACCCTGTGCCTGCTCAGCACCGCATCCCGCTCCTGGACCCCAGCCGGCAGTCTTCCTAGCTCCCCTGCAGCAACGTCCCGACCCAGATGATGGATGCCCCACTCAGTCAGTTAGTTACTGGGGCAGGACACCTCTTAAGTCACTGATTGGCTGAATGGTCTAAATCCCACCCATTTGTGACGTACCCAAAAACAGGGAGATGACATCCGGAGGGGTACGGGAGCCTGGTGATGCGGCGCAGTGTGGGCACAGGGGACATTAAGCATACTGGGGGAGATTTATCAAACATGGTGTAAAGTGAAACTGGCTCAGTTGCCCCTAGCAACCAATCAGATTCCACCTTTCATTTTCCAAATAGTCTCTGAGGAATGAAAAGTGGAATCTGATTGGTTGCTAGGGGCAACTGAGCCAGTTTCACTTTACTCCATGTTTGATAAATCTCCCCTACTGTCTTTATTATGTTCCCCCCACCCCATAAGGATAATGATTTTTTCCCCTCCAGTCAGACTTCTCTTTTAATGCCCCATTTAAAGGGGTATTCCCATCTTATAAAGTCATGGCATATTGTCAGCATATGCCATCATTTTGTGATCAGTTGGATTCAACCACTGGGACCCTTACCAAATCAGAGAATTATATGTATACTGTGCTAGAGTAGTGTTGCCTCCCTAGACTGTTATAGTTAGGGTGGTCAAGGACACTGTGTACAGGCAAACTTTGGCAAAGAATGGACAGCTAAGACCCTTTATTCTCAGGAAAGGTGGGGGTCTTGAGATCAGGCCTCTACTGGTCATAAAGTGATGGCGTATGCTCAGGGGCGTAGCTAGGGGTTCAGCCTAGGGGGGCGAGTGAGTCTCAGTGGGCCCCCAACCAATTATGTTACTCATAGACAACCTCAGTAGATGACAATGCTTTCCGAATAATAAAGGGTATTTTCTATTACATTATTCATAGTGAACAGAGACTGAGAACAGTGGAAAAGACTTCCACTATCCAAGTGTCTGTGTTATCTATATACTGGTGTAACCTGTCACTGTACTCCTGTCTGTGTTATCTATATACTGGTGTAACCTGTCACTGTACTCCTGTCTGGGTTATCTATATACTGCTGTCACTGTCCTTCGGTCCGTGTTATCGATATACTGGTGTAACCCGTCACTGTACTCCTGCCTGTGTTATCTATACACTGGTGTAACCTGTCACTGTACTCCTGTCTGTGTTATCTATATACTGGTGTCACCTGTCACTGTACTCCTGTCTGTGTTATCTATATACTGGTGTAACCTGTCACTGTACTCCTGTCTGGGTTATCTATATACTGGTGTAACCTGTCACTGTACTCCTGTCTGTGTTATCTATATACTGCTGTCACCGGTCACTGTACTCCTGTCTGTTATAAGGAGGAGACTGATGGGAAACGGTCTGTACGGAACAGGAAGTCCCAGCTTAGTTTAGACTTTCTGGCCAGAATAAAAACTGCAAGATGTCAGGATTAGTTTATTATATAGACAGTAAAATAAATAAATAAATAAATAAATAAATAAATAACAAAAAAACACACCAAAAATTCTTAAAGTATTTAACAACCCCCCCCCCCCCAAAAAAAAAAAAATGGCCATTTTCCGATGATACGTGCACTTTATGCTGCGTTTACATGGAACGATTATCGTTCGAATTTGCGCGATAACGATCGCATTTGAAAAATTTGCAGATCGTTCTGTGTAAACAGTCTTTCACTGATTTAACCTATGTGTGAGATGGGCTTAATGTGGCACTATCAGCAGGTTCTGCGGAGAGAACCTGCTGATACTCCACAAGAGCCCTTTACCTGAGAAGTTGATAGCAGTTAGAACCTCTCCTCAGCCTTCCCCCTCCCATGCTGTATGACAGACGTTCAGGACCCCAGGACAGTAGGGTGCTCACTGCTATAGCTTGCATATAACAGCAGTGTGATCGGCGCTGGGAGCCTGGGTTGAGCAGGATGGTAAAGCTCAGCCCAGGCTCCCAGTGCCGATCGCATTCTTGCCATATGCATACTGTAGGAGTGAGCAGCATACTTTCCTGGGCTCCTGAACGGCATTCAAGCGCCAGAAGCCTTGAATGTCGTTCCCCTGCACTGTCCCAGACTGGGAGCAGGCTGTCAGCTCAGCGGCATGGGAGGGGTGGCCAAGCTGGTGGGACAGAGCAGGGGACACTCTTCTGGCGCTTGAATGCCGTTCAGGAGCCCAGGAAAGTATGCTGCTCACTGCTACTGTTTGCATATAGCAAGAACGCGATCAGCACTGAGAGCCTGGGCTGAGCTTTACCATCCAGCTCAACCCAGGCTCCCAGCGTCGATCACACTCCTGCTATATGCAAACTATAGCAGTGAGCACCCTACTGTCCTGGGGTCCTGCACGGCTGTCATACAGTATTGGAGGGGGCCGGCTGACCGGGACGGGGGGACACGGGGCGGGGGTACGGGACAGACGGGGGCAGACTGGGCGGGACGGGAGGGGGCTATGCTGGCTGAAATGGACTGGAGGGGCGGACTGGGCGGGATGGAGTGATGCTCCCGGACCCAGGCGACACCCCAAATGCTCTTTAGCCCCTAATTTGCATAGGGGCAATTAGCGATTTTTGGGAGATTGCGAATGCGCAGGTGAGCGGTTCTAACTGCTATCACCTTCTCAGGAAAAGGGCTCTTGCGGCATATCAGCAGGTTCTCTCAGCGATCGCAATACGATTTTTTCCATACAATATATCGTTCCATCTAAACGCTGATCGTTGTAAAAACAATCGTTATTTCAAAATTGTTAATCGTACGATCGGCCGAATTATCGCTTCATGTAAACACAGCATTAGACCTTTACATTTATTACAACATCTGGGCCTGACCATCTCCGGCTGAAGCAGATACAAAGGTTAGCCAAACCTGACGGGGGAACCAGCAAACTCTATCATGTTGCTGAAGGATTGGACATAATGGGGGAGAGTTATCAAACATGGTGTAAAGTGAGACTGGCTCAGTTGCCCCTAGCAACCAATCAGATTCCACCTTTCATTTCCCGAAGTCTGTGAGGAATGAAAGGTGGGATCTGATTGGTTGCTAGGGGCAACTAAGTCAGTTTCATTTTACACCATGTTTGATAAATCTCCCCATTGGATTTTAACTGCCCAAAGGATCTTCTGTTTTTAAGGTAATTAAGCAGGTACCCTAATGGGACAATCCTATGGACAGTCTGACTGTTGCCTAGTAACCGCACACTAACGAGGAGCAGCTGGATACAAATGTAACTAGATGGTGTGATGTCACTGAGGATTACTGGGAAGAAGCATGACCGGACACGCCCATGTGACATCACATCCTTCTATGACATCACAATGACGTATATGCATAGAAGGAATCTCACACTGCTAGGCGGCTCAGTTGCAGCTTCCTCCTGGCTGAGCAGTGCGGCTCCTCATCTATACAGGTGACAGGCTCTCCCCACTCCCTATTTTTCCTGCTTGTATTTTGCAGCAGGAAAAGCCTCAAACAAAAGCGGAAGAAGACGAAGACCGCCTGTGGGAGAGAGACCGCCTGTGGGAGAGAGACCGCCTGTGGGAGAGAGACCGCCTGTGGGAGAGAGACCGCTTGTGGGAGACAGACCTCCGGGGGGATATCAGCATCAGGAACCTGCATGAAGCAGGTGAAGAGCGTTTCTACATACAAGGTGAGAGACTCTCCCCCCCCCCCTTTTTTTTTTTTTTTTTTTTTTGTCTTTTACAGCATTTGAAGTTGGGAAAGCCAGGAAGAGGAGCTCAGAAAGACCACCCGTGGGAGGAAGAGACCGCCCCGCGGGAGGAAGGGACCGCCCCGCGGGAGGAAGGGACCGCCCTGTGGGAGGAAGAGACCGCCCCGCGGGAGGAAGAGACCGCCCCGAGGGAGGAAGAGACCGCCCCGCGGGAGGAAGAGACCGCCTGTGGGAGGAAGAGACCGCCCGCCTGTGGAAGGAAGAGACCGCCCGCCTGTGGAAGGAAGAGACCGCCCCGTGGGAAGATGTCTGCATCAGGAACATCAGTAACCTGCATGAAGCAGGTGAACAGCGTTTATACATGCAAGGTAAGAGACACCCCCACCCCTACCCCCCTTTTCTTTTTTGTACTTGTCTTTATCAGCATTTGAAGTTGGGAAAGACGGAAAGAGGAGGTCAGGAAGACCGCCCGTGGGAGGAAGAGACCACCGCCCCGTGGGAGGAAGAGACCGTTCGCTCGTGGGAGGAAGAGACCGCCCGCCCGTGGGAGGAAGAGACCGCCCACCAGTGGGAGGAAGAGACCGCCCACCAGTGGGAGGAAGAGACCGCCCACCAGTGGGAGGAAGAGACCGCCCACCAGTCGGGGGAAGAGACCGCCCACCAGTGGGGGGAAGAGACCGCCCACCAGTGGGAGGAAGAGACCGCCCACCAGTGGGAGGAAGAGACCGCCCACCAGTGGGAGGAAGAGACCGCCCACCAGTGGGGGGAAGAGACCGCCCACCAGTGGGGGGAAGAGACCGCCCACCAGTGGGGGGAAGAGACCGCCCACCAGTGGGGGGAAGAGACCGCCCACCAGTGGGAGGAAGAGACCGCCCACCAGTGGGAGGAAGAAACCGCCCACCAGTGGGAGGAAGAGACCGCCCACCAGTGGGAGGAAGAGACCGCCCACCAGTGGGGGGAAGAGACCGCCCACCAGTGGGGGGAAGAGACCGCCCACCAGTGGGAGGAAGAGACCGCCCACCAGTGGGAGGAAGAGACCGCCCACCAGTGGGAGGAAGAGACCGCCCACCAGTGGGAGGAAGAGACCGCCCACCAGTGGGAGGAAGAGACCGCCCACCAGTGGGAGGAAGAGACCGCCCACCAGTGGGAGGAAGAGACCACCCACCAGTGGGAGGAAGAGACCGACTGCCTTGTGGGAGGAAGAGACCACCCTGTGGAAGGAAGAGACCGCCCCGTGGGAACATGTCTGCATCTGGAACATCAGGAACCTGCATGAAGCAGGTGAACAGTCTTTATACATACAAGGTAAGAGCCCCCCCCCCCACCCCCCCTTTTTTTCTGTACTTGTCTTTTTCAGCATTTGATGTTGGGAAAGCCTGAAAGAGGAGATCAGGAAGACCGCCCGTGGGAGGAAGAGACCGCCCACCAGTGGGAGGAAGAGACCGCCCACCAGTGGGAGGAAGAGACCGCCCACCAGTGGGAGGAAGAGACCGACTGCCTTGTGGGAGGAAGAGACCGCCCTGTGGAAGGAAGAGACCGCCCCGTGGGAACATGTCTGCATCTGGAACATCAGGAACCTGCATGAAGCAGGTGAACAGTCTTTATACATACAAGGTAAGAGCCCCACCCCCCCACCCCCTTTTTTTCTGTACTTGTCTTTTTCAGCATTTGATGTTGGGAAAGCCTGAAAGAGGAGATCAGGAAGACCGCCCGTGGGAGGAAGAGACAGCCCCGTGGGAGGAAGAGACAGCCCCATAGGAGGAAGAGACAGCCCCATAGGAGGAAGAGACAGCCCCATAGGAGGAAGAGACCGCCCCGTGGGAGGAAGAAACCATCCGCCCGTGGGAGGAAGAGACCGCCCGCCCGTGGGAGGAAGAGACCGCCCGCCCGTGGGAGGAAGAGACTGCCCTGTGGGAGGAAGAGACCGCCCTGTGGGAAGATGTCTGCATCAGGAACATCAGGAACCTGCATGAAGCGTTTATACATACAAGGTAAGAGCCCCCCCCTTTTTTTCTGTATTTGTCTTTTTCAGCATTAGATGTTGGGAAAGCAAATGGAAGAGGAGCTCAGGAAGACCGCCCGTGGGAGGAAGAGACCGCCCTTGGGAGGAAGAGACTGCCTATGGGAGGAAAAGACCGCCCTTGGGAGGAAAAGACCACCTGTGGGAGGAAGAGACTTCCTGTGGGAGAAAGAGACCGCCTATTGGAGGAAAAGACCGCCCTTGGTAGGAAAAGACCGCCTGTGGGAGGAAGAGTATTCCCGTGCAAGAACGAATATCTACATCAGGAAGACCACCTGACGGCCTTGCCCCTAGAATCCCCATAAATAGGTGAGGTTCGGCAGCGATAGGCAGATGATAGCCGTGATCCAGGGTGATATCCGATCGCCACTTGTGGGGTCAGGAAGGAATTATTTTTTCCCCTGAGATTGAAATCTCTGGGGTTTTTCTTCGCCTTCCTCTGGATCACTCGGCGGTGACTCTTCGGGTTCACACTCCACTGGAGCCAGAAGAGCCGCCAGCCGCATTATGTAATAGAATATGGAACCTCTGCCTATCGCTGGGGGCTCTTACAGGGGGGTTAGCCGCCATAGTTTGCACGTATAAATTTCAGCTGGATTTGTCCCTGTTATACGGTCCAAGTCCAGGTGCAATGTGGCTAATAACCCTGTAAGACTCCCCAATAAAATACTTCAAATATGTTTAATAAAGGAAGCGTTGCTTCTTCTAAACAAAAACGTCTCTGGTGTTATTTCTTATGGAATTATTTATTTACTGACTGACTACAATGCACTGCTGGGAGTTTAATACTGCGATATACAATCTGTTGAGGTCTAAACGTGGGGTATGTAACATGCTGGGGGCCTGATACTGGGGTCTAAAATATACCGGGGCCTGATACTGGGGTCTGTAATATGCTGGGAGCCTGATACTGGGGTCTGTAATATACCGGGGCTTGATACTGGGGTGTGTAATATGCTGGGAGCCTGATACTGGGGTCTGTAATATACCGGGGCCTGATACTGGGGTCTATAATATGTTAAGAGCCTTATATTGGGGGAGGGGGGTCTATAATATGCTGGGGGCCTGATACTGGGGTCTACATTATACTTGGGGTCTATAATACGCTGGGGTACTTATACTGGGATATCGTTCTGGGGACTACATTTTGCAGGACTGATGTGGGTTACAGTGGTCATCTGTGCTGTACACATCGCCTCCCTCTGTATCCTCCCAACTAAGCTCCTTACAATAAGGAAAGCATATGCGAAAAATCCACCTCACTCCCCCAACCTAGGTGGCATGGTGTCAATTGGGTAGGGCCTAAAGTGTCCTTGCCCTAATCACAATGCTTATTTATCTAGGCTCACATCGCCTTTCTAGTTTCACTCCACAACCCCCCCAAGTTTATGTTCCTCTGTGCCGTCACGAATCAGTATATGACATCTATACCACCCAGGTGTTATATAGGGGTATGATATGCACAGCTCTGGGACGTGCAGCGTGGTGAGTTTGGCTGTCACTGTGGAGTATAAAGCAGGGGTGTATTATATCTCACCACTAGGAGCAGATGTGTCACAGGTGCAATGAGGCGGCCTGGCTCTTTGTGGTAAGATACCTTGTCATTGCACCTGCGCTACCCAGGGGGCGTAGCTGGAAAGTAGGGAGGTGTGGACGAAGACCATATAGGCGCTGTGGGCCTAGGGCACGAATGCCCCACCCCTCTGACACCACACCGACAGAGCAAGAGAGCTTTTTAAAGAAAATATCAGCATTAGCAGCACAAAGTACCCCAGGACCTGGAAGGCCGCTATCTACTGGTAACAGCGGTTTGTGGGGGTGGGTACAGATTTTCCATATTGTGCCCACTGGTGATCTTCCATGTGGCCACATGTCATATCCCCATATGCATATATACTCCATCTTATATAAAGTGTATCTGTCATTTACAAACAACTTTGTAGAAATCAATAGTACAAGCGATTTTAACTCCTTCTTAACCAAGGACATTGCTGCACGGATGTCCAGGTCCCAATCTCTAGTTTTTATTGGTAGGATATTGATGTAAAAGAAACCTTTTGACTACTTTTTATTCATTTTTTTCTTATATATAATATTTAAAAAAATCCTGGGGTTTTTCCCACCTTTCATTATGGATGTGAAGAGGTTAAAGAGAACGGTATGCTTCTTCCTGCAGGAGGTGGTGTGTTCTTTCCAGTCTGACACAGTGCCCTCTGCTGCCACCTCTGTCCATGTCAGGAACTGTCCAGAGCAGTAACAAATCCCCATAGAAAACTTCTCCTGCTGTCCAGACTGAAAAAAATACTCCACTTCCTGCAGGACATACAGCAGCTGATAAGTAGTGGAAGACTGGAAATTTTTTAATATACGTAAATTAAAAATCTCTGGCAATTTCTGGCACCAGTTAATTTGAAATCATTTTTGGGGGCTACCGGGTTACCTACCCCTTTAAGTATTATAAAGCCTCTTGGCCCTGTTCTTGGCCTCAGTAGTCTTCACACTTCAGTACTACTTTAGAATAAGGATCCTCCGGTGGCCACCTAGTCTGTGCCTGTCCCAGGAGTATGTGTGATACAAACACATCAAAGGTATGATGATACTGTTGCGTGGAGATAGTATTCTGCATGGAGATAGTATTCTAATAAATCATAAAGGCATAATAACATACATTATTATTCTTCTGGGAATTTTTTGTATTGTGTAACTAGGTCAGTAGGCACCTGTCATTGTCACCTACTAGACTACAACCATAGAGTTTTGCACAAAACATCATTACATGCCGGCTCAGGGGTCATAGGATACAAGTGCAGTGAAGCAAATAGAACTGGAAACCAACAGGACTGTGCAAACAGATACAGCAAGGATGAATTTATCCTGCACTCTTCTTCTTCCATAAAATCCAAAAGAAGAATCCAAAAAAATAAAATATATACATATATATATTTTTTTTTTTTTTTTTTTTTTTTCCCCCATTTAGTATTATCTAATTTAGTTGTTCCTTTCTATTCTTCAATTCTTGGAATGCTTTCCTTCAGTTGGGTCATGTGATCTTACGGTGATCCTCTGGAAATTACATGTGTTTCTGTGCTCCCAACATAGTCACCATCCCAGTCACTACAGTAAGGAAATGTCTGTATGCTGCTGAGCTGGGATGAAAGAGTTTACACTGTAGTAAAAGTGATACTGTGTGTGCCATATATCAGTAACAAAACCTGGGACGGCTTCTTTTATAATGTTATTTGGGTTTAAACACATGAATATAAAAATTTCTGTTCTTATGAAAGATGATTGCAGGATAAATTCATATTTCTTTGTAAATTTAGCTTAGGCCTCATTTACATCATGTTTTAAAGCCATGTCACCAGAATTCCAGGGAACACCATCTACTGTGTTTCCCCGAAAATGAGACACTGTCTTATATTAATTTTTGCTCCCAAAGATACGCTATGTTTTGTTTTCAGGGAATGCCTTATTTTTCCTTGAAGAAGAACCAACATGTCAAATGCACAGCATGGACAGAACGTATGGTATGGCTGCTTCCGACCACCAGAGGGAGCTCACCACAGCACACTCGTACAGAACAGCAGAGACAGCATATAGTATGGCGGCTTTTGGCAACCAGGGGAAGCTCACCATAGCACACTCGTACAGCACAGCAAGGACAGCGTACGGTATGGCGGCTACCGGCCACCAGGGGGAAATCACCACAGCACACTTATACAGCAGAGTAGGGACAGAGCATGCGGTATGGTGGCTTCCGGCAACCAGGGGGAGCTCACCATAGCACACTCGTACAGCACAGCAAGCACAGCATGCGGTATGGCGGCTTCCGGCCACTAGGGGGGCCAGGGGTGGCCATGCTTCCAAACAAAAACTTTGCTAGGCCTTACTTTCAGGGAAAGCCTTATATTTGGCAATTCAGCAAAACCTCTGCTAGGTCTTATTTTCGGTGAAACAGGGTAGTAGCTGGGTCTACTACTCAGTTTTCCAGATGCACAGGGAAAAGAGGGCCTTTATTAAGTTACTATGCTGCTCTTTTTTTATTTTGGTTGGTATAGTGAATTACCTGATGCCAACACTACGGGGGACATTTATGAATACTCGTACTCGTACGCCAGTCTTAAATAAAGTCCCACCCCCACTTGCACCACCAGATTTACTAACAGGCACACACCATTGGGCGAGTGGGGGATACAGCTTGCGTACGCCAGGGAGAGGGGGCAAATCTGTGCCTTTTCCCTGGTGTATGCCAGTGGCACAGATTTCACAAATGTCCCCATACATCTCCCACAATGCACTACAACATTCTCTATGCAATCAATGAACTACCAGAGTGTTGCAGTGAGATTTGAGGCTCTGCTACCAAAAATGCAACTAGCAGAATTCTGATTGCAGCTCTGGATGTGATTTTAGGAAAGATGTAACTCAAGATCACCATAAATGTTATGTAGAATTATATAGCGGAGCTAATATACATTAGTAGGTGGCGTATATATAATCCACAGACGGAGCTGGAATCACTGGTATTCCTCCCACCTCCCAGCCCGATGCTGCAGGGATAATAGATTCCTCCGCAGCTTCTGTAGGTTTTAGCTTCTTAAATTCGTGTGGATGACCTGTTCTGATTCATTCATGTCATTTTTCTTCGAAGAGAGAGAGAGAAACCCGCTATAAGACATGTCCCCAATGTACACAGCGCAGCGCTCATATACTGAGGTGGCAAGTACCATTTCAGGAGAAGCCCCCTGGGATGATATTAAAGGAAGGCGCGAGAAGGGAAGAGAAGCTTAAAGATCTCACGGCAGAATGAGAGCGCGGGGTAAGCGATGTCAGGCCGAGTCTATGGAGAGTATGCACAGTGGAGAAAAACAGCCAAACAATGTCAGCCCGTTGTCAAAACAAAATGTCAGCTCAGGTGCGAGTGAGACAGCGCCGGCGTGGGGAGAAGAGTCAGACGCAGGAATCCTGGCCTGCTGGGACATGAGGAGGAGAGATGATGTCTGGGCAATGGAAGAAAACAAAGCTGTGCACATGGCGGAGGAGAGCGGCTTCACTACAGAAATGCTATTCTATATAGCAGAGGTAGGGAATCTCAGCTCTCCAGCTGTTGCAAAACTACAACTCCCATCATGAATGGACAGCCAAAGCGTTAGCTTTGGCTGTCCATTCATGATGGGAGTTGTAGTTTTGCAACAGCTGGAAAGCCAAGGTTACCCGTGCTCTATATAGTAAAAGTAACAAAAATGTATAATAAATTATTGGTGTCCATTCTCTGCTTGTAGTCCTTCACGGAGATGTAAATCTAAGGCCCATACACCTGCAATAGCTGTCAACTAAAAGGGACTTTTATTCCTCCTGACCCCACATATACATGCATGCCTAACTTGGCTGACTGTGCATATTTTTTTAAAGGTGAAAGGGGATCAAGCTGCTGCCACTCATCTCGGGGCATTAAAATACAGTCCTTAAATTCCTTAAAGGGGTAGTTTACAAAAAAGAAAAAAAAAATTTGCTTTCAAATCAAATAGTGACAGAAAGTACCAGAGATGTGTAATTTACTTATCTTAAAAAAATCAGCTGCTGTATGTCCTGCAGGAAGTGGTGTTTTCTTTCCATGACCCTTTAAAGGAGAAGTCAGACCTCAAGGATTTTTTTTTTAAATGGCGGGGCACAAGGGGAAAATAACAAAGGGTAGTAACTCACCTCTCCCTGTGCCTCTTCAACACCGGATTGCCAATCTAGGACCCCTGCCAGGCTCTGGGATCCCCTGCGCTGCCTATTTCATTACCCATCTGATGGACTGGCTGCTCAGCCAATCAATAACTGGGGCGGGACGCCGCTCTTGTCACTGATTGGATGAGCGGTCAGTCCTTTAGCTGGGATGGGCATGCCTTCTGGCGGGGGTCCCGAGGCCGGGGCCGGACTTCTCCTTTCAATGCCAATGATCGATTGAAAAGTCAAGAAATGTACACTAAAAAAACAGATGCATTTAATCTGTTTTTTTTATTTTTTTATTATAGTAGTCATCGCAGTGTGAAATCTGCTGCAATACGGTACGATGGAAGGCACCTTAAACAATAGTTTGTTTTCTGATAGACGTTCCCTTTAAGTCTTCCACCTTGGTCATTATCGGCCTTGGACGTGTCCCAGGGACAGTAATCTCATTTTGGGAGCAGATGTTCAGAAACGTTCCATGTCCGTTTTAGCATTGATGGAGATTGAATCCAGGATCTGCTTGTCTGACGTTGACTTTATTACCGTGTCACACAGCTGGAACATTAAGTTCTTTAGCTGTCATTCAAAAAATGTTCTGGGAAGCGAGACTAAAATTGGGTACAATCCAATTATATTAGGCTTGTTTTTCCCCTAATTACGTGGATGTATAGATCTGTATTCCCGCCAAACAAATGGCTTAATGTGCAATTAAATCAAATAAGACAGAATTAAATTAAAATATTTACAGATTGAAGGACAAATGGGCAGGAGACATAATGATCTGCCTGCGGAACATCTGCCCTACATCACATAGGTGGAAACATTTCTTGACTTTTCAATGGATTATTGGCATTTAAAGGAGAAGTCCGGCCCCGGGAGGCATTTTCCCCAGAGTTGTGATGACGTCAAGACTCGGGGGTAAATGCCCGTCCTGGCTGATGGACAGCCCTCTCAGCCAATCGGTGGCACAGGAAGAGGTGGGTTGGTACCCATTGGTATTTCCCCCGTGACCCTGCAATTAAAAAAAAACAAAAAAAACTGTAGGTCTGACTTCTTCTTTTAAAGGATCGTGCAATGGGGATGGGCAAACCTGCAGACCTCCAGCTGTTGTAAAACTACAATTCCCATCATGCCTGGACAGCCCAAGGCATTACAGGAGTTGCAGTTTTGCCACAGCTGGAGGGCTGACTATGGTTAACTATCTATCTAATAGTAACAGAGAATCTCAACAGAATGATGTATCACTTACACTATTCTGTGCAGCTGATTTGGAGATATCCTGCTGAATAACATGAATAATAAGTTGTCCTCTCCATTATGTGCATGAGCTCGGTAGTCCTGGATATTCATGAGAAGCAAAAAAAACTCCACCCACTAGCTGCTGATTGGCAGTTACCTATTCATGCTATGTATATGCAGTCAGCTGTCAATCAGCAGCTGAGGGCAGGGAGAGGGGTGCGGCAAGAATCCTATTCTCCTGCATATTAGGAGAACGGCTGAGAAGAATGATGTCAGTAATACCCCGATTTATTCAGCATTGATGTCACGAGTTTATGCTGCCCTCATTTAAAGTGGAACAAACCTAGTGACTGATTCTCTTTAACAAAGATACAGCGTAAAAAAAAGAATTGCGCAGCCATCTAATGCAGCACATTGCACTATGTGCATGAAGTGTTAAACCTCATCTTCTATGTGAAATCACTTTGCAGCATTGCTGCCCCCATCATCATATTACACAGCACGGAGCCCCGGATCCTCATCCCTGCATATTTATCTTCCCGTAAGAGAGTCCACTAGAGCCTAATAGAAATATGACAAACTTACTTTCAATCATTTATGATGCAGGGAGAGAAAAGAAATCACTGGGTAAATGTGATCAGACTGTGAAGTGGAGCGGCCCGCGTGCGCCTATTAATCTGTCACTGTGTTTTACAGCCCAAACAATGGCTTCTTCTAGAAGGGAACGTGTTACCGCCGCAACCCACTGTAGTATTGGCTGTTTGCTGTACCCGCAGATCGCTCACCGCTCTAATAAGCTGCTCGGTGATGTATGTCCATGTGCTGAGATGGAAAACATAATGTACACGGGACGTATAATGTACTAGAATGCACAAGGGACCAAAAGTCATGGGGTGAAATAGCAGAACTCAGAATGGCTATAAAAAAGGGGGCGCGAAAGGCCAAGACGTAAAACGCTATATGAGCTAACAGATTTCCAAAATACCTAGGTTCTTCTTGCATTCGATGAAGTAACTTTTGGGGGACGTTTACGAAGAACGGCCCTAAGGGTCCTATTCCACGGGCCGATGGGGGCCCGATCAATAGTATAAACGAGCGCCGATCTGCTATAACACGGCCCGATAATCGTTTGGCGAGGGCGGCAGGGACATCGTTACCAAGATGGTCCCGGACAGTGATTGGCTGAGCGGTCTGTCAGCTCAGACAGGCCGCTCCGAAGCTGCTACTGCGCACGGTACGGGAGAAAGAAGGAGCGCAGGAGAAGACCTGCAACATGCTAGATAAAGTATGGTGCTTGTGGAATCGTTGGTCGCGTGCCGCACACTGCTATAACACGTAGCGATGTGCGGTCGGTGCCCAACAATTATAGGTCCAAACCTATATCAACGATCAGCCGATGATCATTGTCATCGTCTGATCGTTGTGTTTATTACATGGAACGATAATCGGACGGATAGGGCCGATTCGGCCAATTATGGTTCCGTGTAATAGGGCCCTAACTTACAGTAAATGCGGCCAAACCCAAATCTGATGGCTTGGCGGCTTTAGTGTGTATAAATTAGTGTCGCTTTCACAGTGTTCCGGGTGGCTGGAAAAGTCCAGGATGAAAGTCTTAGGTCTCCTAGCGCTGTAGCCATATTTTACAGGTACCCGGAGCCACAATGACAACAACACTAATTTATGCAGACTAAAGCAATCGATCCACAAAAAGTCACTGTGTGGCCAAGATCATATAGAAACAGACAGGATACAGGTTACGGATGGCACCTGGCTATGGTCAGTCCTGGTGTTCTGTCCCTCACACTTACAGAAGCTATAGCAGGACTTGCATTGTAACACCCCACAGGAGATGTATTGTTCTACGTATAGTTATAGTATAAAAGCAAAAATTCTTCTTCCTCTATAATGGGGAACGTTTCTTTTGTTAGCCCCGAGACCAAACATTTGCAGCATTTCTAGGAACTACTGTAAGACTACGATCCATCATCTGGAGAGACGTGGCCACAGGCCCTTCCTGAGCTGCGGCTCTACATCCCTGTAGTTGGACAGGCTGAATGGATGGAGGCAACATAGAGCCATGTGCACAGAATGTGAATGACCCCGCACCCACCTGCCTCACACTCTATGGCTGCTCCATTGCTTTATATGCTGTACAGTAATATTCTCCAACATATGGCTCTCCAGCTGTTTCACAATTCCTACCATGCCCCCAGGCTGGAAATGCTCTACTGAAATAAGTTGCATATACAGTCCAGGTTTATACATGAGCATAGAGTTATGTCATTTAGTCCTTTCAGAAAAATAATAGGAGAAAGGTGACAAGCATGCTGGGAAACCAGACTGCACATTTACTGGAAACCGGAACAGACTGGCCGATGTGGAAGGCGGACACATTTGGAGGTGACTTTGGTGCCAATCACTGATCACCAATCACTATAGTCTATTTCTTATGGGATACTCACATATGACCTGTTAGGTACTACCAATGTATAAAGATAAAGTACAAAAAACATAAACATGAATAGAATAGAATATAACATGATAGAAAGAACATAAACATGAATGGCGATGTGAGTAGATGCTGATTATAAGTCTCAGGTTCTCTGGTTATATGTTATGGAAAAGAGAACACATGGAAGTTCATGAAATGCTTGTATTGTCCAGGGGGAGCGTATGTAACATTGATGTCTGTGACTATACTGTACCAAGACACTGTTAGAGCTTGTCAGAGCAGGGGATGGATATAGGTAAGTAGAACAGTAGTTATGGTGTCAAAGCACTTGTCACCTGTCCTGAAGTCCACGACGTCTCGGAAACGATGCCACAGTCAGCCGATCAGCAGCGCATTCACCCCTCAGCAGTGTTTAGCTCATGCGGCAAGATGGCCTTGTTCTAAGTGTGCACAGTCTTGTTCCAGGATGGTTCTATGCAATGAACATAGTAGTGATTGACAGTGATGTCGGCAGTGTATTGTCTTTATTGCTTACAGGTATATTTTTGTGATCCGGAGCCTTGGCTTGTTCAAAGTTGAATAGGCAGTGTAGGATTCCACTGACTGAGCAGTGTGCTGAGTGGCCATACGCGTTTCGGAGCCTTGTGCTTCTTCCTCAGTGGCTTGGAAAAAATGAAGCCACTGAAGAAGAAGCAAGAGGCTCTGAAACGCATATGGCCACTCAGCACACTGCTCAGTTAGTGGAATCCTACACTGCCTATTCAACTTTGAACAAGCCAAGGCACCGGATCACAAAAATATACCTGTAAGCAATAAAGACAATACACTGCCGACATCACTGTCGATCACTACTATGTTCATTGCATAGAACCATCCTGGAACAAGACTGTGCACACTTAGAACAAGGCCATCTTGCCGCATGAGCTAAACACTGCTGAGCGGGGAACGCGCTGCTGATCGGCTGACTGTGGCATCGCTCCCGAGACGTCGTGGACTTCAGGATAGGTGAGAGGGGCTTTGGCACCATAACTTCCGTTCTACTCACCTATATCCATCCCCTGCTCTGACAAGCTCTAACAGTGTCTTGGTACAGTATAGTCACAGACATCAATGTTACATACGCTCCCCCTGGACAATACAAGCATTTCATGAACTTCCATGTGTTCTCTTTTCCGTAACATATAACCAAAGAACCAGAGACTGCTAATAAGCATCTACTCACATCGCCATTCATGTTAATGTTCTATACAACACATGGGGGATTGACTGTTTTCATATTTATGTCCATTCTGTTTATGTATATGATCGTACCATCTGGGCATTGTCTTTGTCTTGGCCTATCTGGGGACCTTCTGGACTCTGGTTGACCAGTCGGACCCTTTCGGTTGGCTATATACACACCAAATATTAAATACTTACAACCTGCTGTGAGTATTGTGACACTTTCTGTGGAGTTTAGATATCTCGGGCAGACAACGCTGACCTGAGGCTAGATCAATATATGTATCCTTTATCACAGGGACAAGTGCAGTCCTCTCCGTGTGACGAGTATAAGAAGAAAGACGGTCTTATATTGGAAGTGACATATCTAATCTGCTGGTGTCCTAGACTCCATTACAATAAGAGTCCTCTAACACCTGCGCCATATTGTGGCATTCGGAAGAGGATTTGATGAGACGGCTTCTTATCACCTGCCCCTTCCCAGTCCTGACAATGTCACAATATCCAAATCTGCAGTGAGGACCATCCATTTATATGTGTAATGTGAAGATAGAACAAAGAGAAGAGGATGAGGAGCTGAGAAATGAGGGCTGAAGGAAATCTGGATACCAGGACTAGCTATCTGTGTGGACCGCTGTATCTGGCCTAGGGCTGTGTTCACACATAGCATTTAATTAGTGCTATTTTGCTGGTAATTGCACAATTCTTGATAAAAATTTTATATTTTTGATTGTTTGCAGCATAATAGCACTAATTAACGCTGATTAAATATGTATTATATGCTATGTGTCAGCGTAGCCTAAGGGTTGTAATGTGAGGGTACTCCAAATGGGGTAATATGTGAGTAAATATGGTAGAATGTAAAATGTAGAATGTATGGTAGAATGTAAAATGAACAAAATGAAATACTATACATTGCCAATGGAGAGGGGTGGCTGTATCCATTGTTCTGATCTATTGTTTTGCATCAGCTGGGTATGACTGCTCAGCACTGGGCTAATTTTGAGTGCAGTTCCTGATTGGTTAGCCACTCTTTAAAGATCCCTGGTCTTTGCAGTATGGTGTGTTTTTTTTCCTTCATTCCTTGTGTGTTTTCTATTGACTTGTTTCTCATTCTTAGTTTTTCAGTTGTTTTATCCTTGTTTAGTCTCATTGTCTGTATGTTGAAGTTGCTGTTTTGGGCTATATTCACACAATGTATCTTTTCTTAAAAGTTGCAAAAACGGCCGTACTTTTTACGAAACGATACGTTGCCTTGTCTTCTACGGAGTCGTAGACATGTCAGTTTTCTGTGGCCACTATTCAGTGAATAGCGACCGCAGAAAACCCTGTCAGAGCCGCTCCCTCCATAGTGTGCAGTGGGGAGTTCTGATGCGGGTGTGCACAGATGCGCCCGCATCAGAACTCTGCGGCTGCAAAGATCATCCGGCCGATTCCGGCAGTACCGGCCGGGATGATCGATTCATAAACGGGCTGTTCCGTGACCTGGCCGGGTCAGGGGACGGCTAGCCTCTTACGCAGTCTGAACATAGCCTAATTCTGTTACTTAGTTTCTTACATCCTTGATGTAGATTATGTCTTGCCCTTGTCTCTAGGTCTGCACTTGTTGCACTTGTAGGGTTAGTTTGCAGATCAGGGTTATAACAGGGACAGAGTGGTTAGTGGTGGCTAGTGGTTTAGTGTTCAGGGATAGATGTAGGGAAAGATTGGGGATAGGCAGCTGTTCCTGTTCATCATCTTCATCTTCTGCTTTCATTTCTGACTGCCATCAATATTCTTCATTTATTTTTCTATCCACCATCATTATTTGGTTCCTGTCATCTATGAATAAGTTCTTATAGTACCTGTCTGTATGTTACATAATTCAGATGTATTATAAGTCCAGGGGTATCTATCTACTAGGATGCACAAGTCTAGTCCCACTCTCTTGTATTTCGCAGCATTGGTTCAGTGGCGTCCAGTTGTTGGGATCAGCTGTAGTCTATGTAGATGCCCAGCACAAATCATTCAACTCTCCTGCAGCGCCACCACAGGAGAAATGAAGCATTACCCAGTTTACATTAAAATGAATGTGCCGACTCCAGGAAGCCATGCCCTTTGTAGCTGTTTTCTTCTCTAGCAGATACACACATATGCCGTATGAAATCTGTCCTCTATTAACTCAGAAAAAAAGACTGTGACGGGCTGGTTCTTATTCCTCCTTAATCCATAGACAAGTGGGTGGCAAAGTCTTCGTGACGCATATTTATCCAGGCGAACATTCGTGTTGTTTGCAGCGTTGGAAAATAAATGCATCTCGGAAGAATTGAATTTCATTACTCTAGATTTTACCAATTAAAAATGTATGTGTTCCAGCAAAGGCAGCGCTAAATTACGGGAAGTCTTACTGTCAAATGGAAGACAACACCAGGCCAGAAACGGCTGATGCTGACAGAATGGGGACATGGACAGTGACCCCCCTGATGAATGGCTCCCATTCGCACAAGTGGTGTGTCATACGACTTTAGTGTGACTTTGTACAGCTTTGTTTTACATGATAGACGTGATAGGACATCCACCTAAAATATGACACCCCAGCTAGCCTACCAACTAGCCTAAAATAAGGCACCCCCACCCTAAACTAAGGCACCCCCCGAAAGTAAGGCTGCTAAACACCCGACCACCCCACCCCCCGCGACTCCCCTGTTACTCCCCTGAGACTCACTTAAAGCCCTTAAGGCCCTTGACAGCTGGCGCTGCAGGCATTCTGGTTCATGGCCCCCACGTTCCGCTGCTGCAGTCCTTCCCAATATGTGCATGAGCCCAGTAGTCCCGGATATTGATGAGAAATATGCCCACCAGCTGCTGATTGGCAGTTATCTATCCATGCTGTGTATAGACAGCAACTGTCAATCAGCAGCTGGGGGGGGGAGGGGGTGTGGCAAGAATCCTATTCTCCTGCATATTAGGAGAACGGCTGAACAAAATGAGGTAAGTAATACACCGATCTGTTCAGCATTTCTGTCACTAGTTTATGCCTCCCTCATTTGAGGCGGCATAAACTTAGTGACAGATTCCCTTTAAGTCATGCAGCTCAATGCTTTTCTTTAAAGGGGTTGTTCAGTCTTTAGGCCATCCATTTTGCATAATCTGGAGTCTGACTTCTGGTACATGCACCAATCACAGAGCTGGTGCAAGTGCTGCAACCTATTCAGTGGGCCAAGAATATTGCAGAACATTGCACTCCTGCTACAAACTGCATGGTGGATACATGTACAAACTAGCTGGAAATTGATGCAAACATTAAAGAGGGATGTGCTTCATGGTCTCTTCAGCTAGCTGATTGGTGGAAATCCAAGGGCTAGACCTCCACCATCAGTTTTTAAAGGCTGGAAAATGCTGTTAAAGAGGGTTTCTAGAAAAGACACTCATCACCTAGGATATGATAAGAGATGAGTGTCTGTTTGGTGGAGGTCTAAACACTCGAGCCCTGACCGATTACGAGAATGATCGTCATTCTAGCCTGAGATGAATGAAGAGGCAGCACTAATGTCCGGTTGCCACTCCATTCAAATGGAGGACCAGGGACCCTCATTCTAATGATGTGTGGGGGTCCAAGTGTAAGACCCCTACTGATCAGTCACTCCCATCCACAGGCGAGGCGATGAGTATCCATAATGCAAAAGTTAAGGTATCGCCTTTTTTTTTTCTGATTGGATTCAAATACTGACACATGTTTTTAAGAACATTCAGAGGTTGTCCTACAGGGGAGAGAAGGAAAAATATGTTTTTTTTTATATATAATTTACTATCTTCTGGTGTCACTTTTAGCTGTAATTCTGTCCAGATCACTTTCCAGCAGCCTCTTCCTTATTATCACAGACAGAACAAGAAGTCTCAGGATCAGTTTTAGGTTTTTCTTTTTTCAAATCAACTGGTCCCAGAAAGTGCCAGAGATTTGTAATTTATTTCTATGAAAAAATCTCCAGTTGTCCAGTACTTATCAGCTGCTGTATATCCGGCATGAAGTGGTGTATTCTTTCCAATCTGACACAGTGCTCTCTGCTGCCACCTCTGTCCATGTCAGGAACTGTCCAGAGCAGCAGCAAATCCCTATAGAAAACCTCTCCTGCTCTCCAGCCTTTAAGGAATACACTGCTTCCTGCAGGGCATACAGCAGCTCATAAGTACTTAAAAGGCTTTTAACAGGAGTAAATGACAAATCTCTGGCACTTTGTGAACTACTCCTTTAAGTGGACAAGAGAGTCCACTGAGGCATAACAAAGAGTGTCCATTTAGCAGCTAACAAAGACCAATGATGAGCACAGGACGCTTTAGTGATGAAAACACTTTCAGGACATTTCCTGGTCAGTACCCGACGTGTTTCCATATCCAGGCACAGCAGATCCTCTCTATTGGCGTGCACCATTAATTTCTTCCCTGTTAATTGTTGCAGCCGCAGCCGGGCGGTGATTAGATCCCATTTGCCGCTCATTACGGCAGACAATGCTGAGCAGCCATCAGAGTCGGAGCTCTCATTATATTATTGCACTGTACTTACAGATTATGACGGGCAAGAACATTCAGATAACATTGTTTATTCTAGTCTGTTTGCCTGACACTGTATCCCGTATCAGGGAAATTACTGTCACTTCCATTCCTGTTATTGCACCATCAAGGTAAGCCACACCAGGCCGTACACAGCGCTCTTCTCCCAGATATCTTCATACCCTATAAATACTATTGTCTGCGCTGAGTTAATGCATTAATAATATAACATTTGGTAATGATTTCATTAAGTGGTTTCAGTAGAGCATCACTTAGGTAATGGGTTACGGGCTACACATTTACACATTGCACTTGTTGTTGACACTTGCTATCTTTTTGACTTGCTACAAAAAACACTGTGAGTAGCTCTGATCTAAGGTCTCCTGTAGATGTTGTACTAAGAGAGTTCAATATGAAGCCCCTAAGCTTCTTGACACAATGGCGGTGGTGCATCTGCAGAGCCTTAAAGGGGTTATCCAGCGTTAGCAAAATGTGGCCACTTTCTTCCAGAGACAGCACCGCTCACCGCTCACATACTCGCAGCGGCCTTTCAGACACAGTACACAGTGTGCACAGGACCTTCCAGGACATTAACTCGTAGCGGATCTCGCTGCAAAACTCGCAGCGAGATTTCCCGCTGTGAGTCGGTACGTGTGAACGTACCCTAAGGGGGTATTCCACAACTAGTCGTGTCCCCCACCATGTTAGGTCCACACCAGACTTCCACTTTAGAAAGATGGCAGGCATGACTCCCCTCTATCTATACAGACCCATGACAACCCCCCTATTTATACAGCCCCTCATCTATGCATACCACCGACATTTCCCGTACACAGACCACAAAACAGAATTTCCTTATGAACATACCCTAGACCAGTCTTTGCATCTATACAGATCCTAGACTAGACACCCATTATACAGACACTAGATCAGACATGCTGAATATACAGGTCACAGACCAGACCCATCACATATCAAGACCCCAGACCAGACCCCCATCTATACAACCACAGACCAGACCCCCTCCCCCCACTATACAGACCCTAGATCCGACCCACCATATACACACCACAGAGCAGTCACCTTCTATCTAAAGACCCCAGGCCAGAACATACCTACCTAGACGAGACCCTCCATGTATAAAAACCACAAGCCATACCCCTATTTATATAGACCCCAGATCAGACCCACTATATATACACACCACAAACCAGACACCTTCTTTCTACAGACCTCAGACCAGAACTGCCATATATTCATACCTAGAACGAACCTTCCATCTATACAACTGCAGACCAGACCCCCCCCCCAGCTATACAGATCCTAGATCAGACCCACCATATATACACACTGCAAACCAGACACCTTCCTTCTACAGACTTCAGACAAGAATATATGCACCTAGATCAGAGTCTCCATCTATACAACCTAGATCAGACCCTCCATCTATACAACCTAGATCAGAGTCTTCATCTATACAACCTAGATCAGAGTCTCCATCTATACAACCTAGATCAGACCCTCCATCTATACAACCTAGATCAGACCCTCCATCTATACAACCTAGATCAGAGTCTCCATCTATACAACCTAGATCAGAGCCTCCATCTATACAACCTAGATCAGGCCCTCCATCTATACAACCTAAATCAGGCTCTCCATCTATACAACCTAGACCAGAGTCTCCATCTATACAACCTAGATCAGAGTCTCCATCTATACAACCTAGATCAGAGTCTCCATCTATACAACCTAGATCAGAGCCTCCATCTATACAACCTAGATCAGAGCCTCCATCTATACAACCTAGATCAGAGCCTCCATCTATACAACCTAGATCAGAGTCTCCATCTATACAACCTAGATCAGAGCCTCCATATATACAACCTAGATCAGAGCCTCCATCTATACAACCTAGATCAGACCCTCCATCTATACAACCTAGATCAGGCCCTCCATCTATACAACCTAAATCAGGCTCTCCATCTATACAACCTAGATCAGACCATCTATACAACCTAGATCAGACCATCTATACAACCTAGATCAGACATCCATCTATTCTATACAACCTGGATTAGACCCATTAAATATACAGACCTCAGACCTCTACCACATATACATACCCCAGACCAGATCCTTCATTTCTACAGGCCCCAGACATACAGTTCCTCATTTCTCCCTATTCTTCCATCACATCCAATAAAGAGAAGTGCAGGCTTGGGAACAGATGAGTATAAATCAATTACAGAGCACTGGGTTTCTATTCTGGAGAGCATTGGTAAGCTGTAACCTGTGACTACAACTACCATTATTAAACCCCTCTGCTATTGATGATAACAATAATGACCGCTCCTAGGTTAAAAATGACAAATTCCCTAATGGCCATTATGTAAAGTCTAGCGCTCCCCGTCCAGTTTCCTATGATTGGTAACACAGCAGCAAACACAAGGATTTAACCTTGAATGAGACGAGAACAGAAAGAAAATGCCCAGGCGGCAATGTAATCACAGCACCATAGGGTTCAATCACAAGCGTCAACACTGTCAGAATCCCACCAACCATTTAATAACCTGCCAGCCCCCTCAGTGACTAAAGAAGATTTTACCTTCTAGAATAAACCATTTTTTAGAATTATGACATACGTATGCAACACAGAATTTATTTTTTTTAACCACAATTAGGCACCACAGGGCTGGACCAAAAAAATATGGTGGAAAGGGATATGATAGGACAATAAGGTGACCTTGTCATGGATCAAACTCAATGGGGCTGTTACCAACCAGATAGTAGCCGTCAACAATGGGAGCAGCAGAAGAGTGTGATTTTGGTAACCTAGAGGAGCCAGGTGGTGTTTAGCTGAGGGCAAGGTGTAAGGGTATGTTTACACCTAGGAATAGGCAAGGAATTTCAAGCGGAATCCGTGCTTAATTTTATGTGTATTCTGCTTGAAATTCCACCTGTAAAATATGTACAGAGCAACGTCCCATTGTTTTCAATGGGATTTCCGCTCTGTTGCTCACACGGTGGAATTTACGTGCTTAATGTTCCATTGCGAATCCGCTTTCATGTCAATTCTTTGGGCGGATTTCGCTAGAGAAATCCCATAGAAGTCATTAGGGCTTTGAATTTCTGCTTTCCTCTCGAATTTCACTCAAATTCAGCTCAACTTCCTCGCCTATTCCTCGGTGTGAACATACCCTCAGTGTACCGTTACGGCACTTGTGACAGTGGCCAGGAGTGGTATGTGCCGACCCCTGGATGTACCAACACACCTCCTTTAAATAAAACAGCTGTTGGTGCATGTGTAAATGTGAGGAACCACAGAGTCAGGCAGCTAACAAGCAGCGTCTGACCTCCTATAGCCATACATCCCTCTCTTTTGTCCTCTTGGCTATTTATTGTTACTGGTTCCTATACACTTGCTAGAAGAACATTTTCTTTTCTTGTAGCCATCTTATATAAACTGCGCTCCAGTCTCTGCCTGACAAATCGCTTTAATATTAGTCTATAATTTGCATTTCAGTTGCACCTAGACATTTAATTCCAGAGAATTATAACCTGGCACGGCGTCCTATATAACACAAGCAATGGGGGACTTGGCTTCATCTACACATTTACACCCATTATTGTTACATCTCTGCGCGCAGCAAATACAAGTCCATCAAAATGTCAAACGTAATGGTTTCTAAAGTGACGTAAAGCGTGTTATTATAATGCCATAACCCGCTGATCACTCACTTTACCGTCTCCCCGCCTCACCTCATAGAAAAGAGATTACTGTATAGAATGATCAGAGGCCGGTCTACCTATATAGACTCCATAGGCGGATACCTGTAGAGGGATATACACATAGACACATGTGAACATTTCATATATATATATATATATATATATATTGTATGTGTGTGTGTATTCATCTGTTAGTGAGTAAATATCTATGGTGCAGGGAAAAACAAAGGAAGGATGCAATGGTGAGGAATCTTACTATCTGATGGAGACGTGAATTAAAAGGGTATTTTAACAAATGAAAATATCATTTTTTAAATTTCTTTATATAACTTTAATAAACTAATTTTTTGTAGCAGAAGTGAGAGGTAACATGTCCTGTCTGCTGCCACCAATGGCTGTGTTGGGAACAACAAGGATACTTAAAGGGGTACTCCAGTGAATAAAAATTCTTTCAAATCAATTGGTGCCAGAAAGTGCCAGATAATTGTAATTTACTTGTATTTAAAAAAATCTCCAGTCTTCCAGTACTTATCAGCTGCTGTATGTCCTGCAGGAAGTGGTGTATTCTCTCCAGTTTGACACAGTGCTCTCTGCTGCCACCTCTGTCCATTTCAGGAACTGTCCAAAGCAGCAAATCCCCATAGAAAACCTCTCCTGGTCTGGACAGTTCCTGACATGGACTATATATATAATCTGAGAGCAGAGTACAGCTCAGAAAAGATTACTGTCCCATAATAATTTGGTATAAAAATCAGAAAGTAAAAACAGGTTAGAAAAATTTATGTCAGTATCTGTTTCTCCATAAAAATCCAGGTGATACTTTTTAAAAAAAAGAAAAAAAAAGAGAAGAAAAAGTACAGCTATCTAATACCAAGAATATGTAAAGTCATCAACACCACCTTATATCTATATAACACCCGGCATACAGTATGTATCATGTGTACGAGGCCATAAACATCCTGAAGATGTGCAGTAAGAAGGGCGTGAAACTTTGTGGCTTCCCTTTAATCTCAGCCGCCACTTTACATCTCCCATCTGACAGTCTTTATTTATTGTGCGTATCCAGTTCCTGGAAATGCCGTAAGCTGTAAATGTGTGATATGGATTCAATTGATTCGACCTTGTGTAGTCCACCCTAGTGCGAAAATCATAGCGCATGCAGAATATCATATTACCCTCCATAGAGCGCCGCAGTTTTACTGTGTCCTTTCTTGTTCATCTCCAAGGAGCAACGTTATACCTTGATGTCTAAACACGGCTTTAGGGGCCATTTGTATTGCTTATCGGAATATTACTCGTTTATTAGAAAATTATAGATTTGGGATCTTAGGGTATGTGCACACTAAGGAAAACACGCGGAGGACTTGCGGCGGATTCCACCGCTTGTCCCTGCATGCTCCCGCTTCACTGTCCGCCTGTGCCATAGACTCCATTCTTATGGTCAAGCAGATTCCGCCCTCCACCCTCCGCCCAAAGAATGAACCGGTCTATTCTCTGGGTGGAGAGCGGAATCTGCCTGACCATAAGAATGGAGTCTATGGCACAGGTAGAGGTGCGTGTGGCAGTGAGCGGGGGCGAGTTTCGTAGTGTGGACGTACCCTTAAAGGGGAACTGTTGCGCACGGGGCCCTGAGGAGGAAGGTATGTCTCTTACTTTCTTCCTCAGTGCTGTTCCCTTACTGTTAGCAATGTAATCCTCAGACGGGCCCCGCCCCATATCACCGAAACGGCCTGCCGGCTCTATTGATTATCATTAGAAGCAGCAGGCCATCTTGGTGCTATGGGGGCAGGGCAGTGCTCCTATCGGTGCTCACCGAGGATTTAACAACTAACTCCTCAGTCTACTCTGTCCGCTGTACTCTCGCTTATCGCCAGAGTACGGCACAGAGTTGTGTCCAGTAGCGGATTATATGTGGATTAATAGGTCCGTTTCGGGCGGTAGCCTGGGGCCCTGAGCTCCTGGGGGCCCATGGCCACCCAAACAGACTTACACTTCAGGGGTGTATTGTCTCCTGGCTACAGTTCTGCCATCATTTACAAACAATCGCTGCTTTTTTACTTCGATTTTGCACAAATCAGGACTTCATGACATTATCTGTCCCTATGAACACCGCTCTAGTGTTGCCATAGTTACAGTGTGGTGAGGGGGCCCAGGCTTGGTGAACAGCCCAGGGCCTATGGTAAAGTTAATTTGCCCCTGGTTGTGTCTGAAAAGGAAGGCGGCACAGCTTGGAACGAGACGCCCACCGCAAATGACATCACAGCACAGAATGGCGGCGTTGAAACACAGCCGCGCTGCAGTGTCATACTTTCAGATGCAGAGCTGTATACAAAGTAAGCTCGGCCAGAGTACCCCTTTAATGGTACAGAGCATACAGTATAATACACACCGAATTGCAAAAGTCAAGGAATTTAAACAGAGGCTAAACAATCCGAAACTCCTACTCCAAATCATCCCTAAGCTGTGCAGTCATGACCAAATGATCCAGATTAATCGATTAAGCTGTGAGGAACTTGCATTGAGAATGCCCCAAACGCACTATGGCTGTGTTCATACATTTAAAAAAAATTTGTTGCATTTCTTGGCTTACATAATTCATGCCATAACTGATTATGTGGTCTCTGTAATGTTAACTAAATTGACTCGGCTTTGGCATTTAATCAGGATTCTGGGCTTCATCAGATCGCTTATCACAAGAAAAACACCTGAATGAAGCCTGGTAATGCTGATCACATGACAAAGCCAACACTGTCCATTTAGGCTGGGTTCACATAGCCTTTTTGCAGTCTGTTTATTGCAAAAAACGGATGAAAAATGGGTGTATTTGTGTGCATCCTTTTTTCCATTAACTTCCATTATTAAAAAAAAATGTTCAAAACGCATACTTTTTTTTAACGTACAAAAAAAAACACGGCCCACCACAAAAAAAGTATGCATTTTGATCTGTGTTCTTTTTTTAAAAAAAATAATGGAAGTCATTGGAAAAACAGAACAAAATGGATGCGCACAAATACATCCGTTTTTTATCCATTTTTTGCATAAAACGGATGAAAAAAAAACAGACTGCAAAAACACAATGTAAACCCAGCTTTAGGGTATGTTCACACTGAGTAAATCAGGTGGAATTCTGCGGCGGAACTCCCCTCTGCAGAATCCCGTCTGCCTCAGTGTGTCATAGCCTGTCTAAGGGAAAGCGGAATTGACATGTCAATTTTTTGAGCGTACAGCGGCGGTAGTGGAGGCACGCGAGCCCTGCCATAGACAGGCTATGACGCACTGAGGCAGGCGGGATTCTACGGCAGAGAGTTCCGTCGCGGAATTCCGCCTGATTTACTCGGTGTGAACATACCCTTAGATAGCAATGCAGAGCCACATAATCAATGAGGCTTTAATTATGTAACCAATAAAACACAACATAACCGCGAGTGTGTGAACACAGCCTAATAGACAGGACAGGACAATAGACATTGCCGCCTGAGTGGTCAGATGCGGCCAGATGGGCCTGTTTACGGGCATCTGTAAAATTGAGCAGCCGTTTAAACCAGAATTTATTGCGGCATCTTTGGGCTCTCGTATTTCCAGTGTGATGAAGCCTGTGATAGCCCTGAGAACGGAGTTCTGCACCTGAGGATCGATGGCGCTGCTAATCTCCTATTATTTTATGGCTGTGACAATGAAGAATGGGCTGGTGTGGCTTCCATTATTAGCCTCATTACTGTACCTCACTCATCTAGCATCTCTGCTGAAGGACGTCCTCGCTGCAGAAAGGTCACCGACAACTACTGGATAAGGACAATTGAAATTGATTAACACTGGAGACATTTGTCTTAATGATTGTAATGTAAAGACTGGTCAGAGTCCTCAGATCTAGGGGCCATTATACGGTGGAGGAAACCCCAGCCGGGACACTCTGCCTTTTCAGGCTACAGGATATGGGAAATTAGAGGGATCCCAGGACTAAGGCTGATAACAAGCTGTTACAACCTGGAATAAAGTGTTCGGCTCCCCTGCAAAATGTCACATTACACAAGTCTCACTGTTCTGTCCACGGACTGCAAAGACTCGCTGAGTCCTCCAGAGAAGAAGACATTATTTTACGTTGGTCTTCTACTATGAATCATCTCCTTCTGGTCCCACCTGAGGATGGAGAGATATGGAGAATAACATGTAACCTGAGGTTGTTAGGTGTTGGTATTAGCAGTGGGCTAGTGTGGTGGTATCAACAATGGCACTTGTCACAGTGGCCAGGAGTAGGTTGAGTAGGGGAAGGAGGTGTAGCTGAGTTGAGTAGGTTAGGGGACTGTTTTGGGGGCCCGGTAGTGCAGTACCGGGATAACTTGCACTGACTTAGTGTACAAACACTCTCATACTCACGGTTGGGAATAAGTTGTGAAGAAGAAGACTGCCTTTTGCCAAACAAGTCCACAGAGTGTCAGGTTGAGTAGCACGAGTCCCAGGCTTGAACAACTGGGTGAAGCCAAACCTCTCAAGATTACCCAAGTAGGCCGAGCAAATTTCAATGGAGTACTTCAGCTTATGCTATTTGCTCCACTGCGGATCAGTCCCTCCCTGGTGGATTGTCCTGACTATACTGCATAGACATCCTAGGCGGGGGCAAGGTTGGACCCAGGAGGCAGTTACCCCACCTTTGGGTTTAGCATTGCATAGTAGTTGTCTCAAAGTATCTAATAAGAAATCTGTAAGTTGTATCTTCTGACAAGGGCCCTGGCCCTGGAGCAAGCTTGGTTATAGGCTTGAGCAAGAGCTCTTTCTTTAGGTCTATCTCTCTCCACCATCCACTAAAGAAGACCACCAAAAACTAACTCTTTAAATAGGGGTGATCTAGACTGCCCCTATTGGTGGGGAAAGCGCTGGAAGAAGAGTGGTGTAGGAACGTGATAGGTAAAAACTGTGTGTGGCACCCAAGCTGGTGATTGGTGAACATATAACAGTCAAAAGAACATAGTTAACAATTATCATACCTTCAGCTGTGCCAACAAACAGGGGAGAGTGAGACACCAAGTGGTGATGGTGCGGAAAGGCGCCCATCATCCCAGAGTGTGACACCTGACAGGTGGACATCTATACTGGGACACTACTGGGAAAAGTGGAACAAGTGTCCCATGGCATTACCCTAGGACCTTGGGAGTCTTCCATCCAGGCCTAGGACTTTATGGCTTTCAAGCTAAAGACCACCCAGACCTGCACCCTGCAGTAGGGAACTGCAGCACAAGTAAAGATACTGTGAGAAAAACAGCTAAGAAGGAAGTCAACAGGGGCTAGAGATATAGGCTAGGACAAGGATGGCAAGCTTCATGTACCCTAGAACACCTTATGGGTTACCCCTGCTCCAACCATCTTCTATGAACTGTTCAAGAGACTGTGCCTCTATTTGTGGGAGATTTTGTTGACTAATCTCCCAACAACTCCCATCTACAGGGCAGCCCTATTATCACTTTACCAGCCCTCGAAGAGTGACAAGACTGACAAGATGGAAGTTCTTGAGCCACTGTGTCCAGTCCATGACCAAGTCTTAGCCATTCTAAAGGTGTCCCTCCCTGCTGTGCCATTTGCACATCCTCCAGGGAATTGGAAATTGCCATAGGTCTACCTTCATGTGTCAACCACAATGTTAGAACTTTCAGAATGTACCCAAGCACATACCCTAAAATTACCAGAATTATGTCTCTATCTATGAGGTCACTTTGTAGGTCCTGTATGGATATTCGCAATATATTCATGTACTTGGCACAGCCTTTACCACTCCAAACACAGACATTTCTAGAAAGTATTCTGAACCATTGCCATTGTATGCTGCCGAGATGACTGCATTGTGTGAGATTACTGAGAAAATGACCGTCACTCCTTCTTTTTGGACACAAAGGAATTGAGTAGTGTGCCCGCTGGGGAAGGGGGGGGGGGTGGTAAGAAGTGCGGACCATAGAGCCATAGAACGACCAATAATGATGCCACAAAAATATATTGGATTTGATTTAAGATGAAGATGATCCACTTGAGTATTTTATCCGAATGGCGTTTCTAAGGCGGCTGACGCCTCGTGTCAGTCTGAGAGGTGTTATTCAAAGGGAAGCAGCCAGGAGTGGGGGGAGATTAATAATTTTGGTTTTCGTAAAAAAATTCTTTGCCTCTTTGTTCAGGGATGTCGTCCATTGTGCTTCATTAGGTTACATTGTGTTGTTTTGTATCACTCTGTCCCAGCCACATCACAGCTGCACACTCCTCTCCTGACATTGCTTGCAGTATTATTTAGGTGCTGTATGGCAGTATATATTATTTTACATAGGTTTTCTATGGAGATTTGCTGCTGCTCTGGACAGTTCCTGACATGGAGAGAAGGGGCAGCAGAGAGCACTGTGTCACACTGGAAAGAATACACCACTTCCTGCAGGACATACAGCAGCTGATAAATAGTGAAAGACTTGAGATTTGTTTTAATAAAAGTAAGTTACAAATCTCCGGCACTTGCTGAGACCAGTTAATTTGAAAGAATAAAATTTTTGGTGAACAACTCCTTTACAAAAACATAGAAAAAGTTCAGGATCGTGATCGTTCAGGATCTGAGATCGTGATCGTGATCGTTCAGGATCTGAGAGTTCAAACCCCAACTAATCATGAGGACATGCCAGAAAAAGTGCATGCTAAGCATTTTCTTTCACATGACACATGAATAATAACTGTAAATGAGCAACGATCTGCTAGATCGGCGCTTGTTTACTGGGCCTATTACACGGCCCGATAATTGTTTAACAAGGGCTGCATGGACATCGTTATCGATGTCTTTGTTTGCAGCCCTTGCTAAACTGGCATACATTACCTATCCATGGTCTAGGGCTCCTCTTGCGTTCTGCTTCTCCCGGGTCCCACACGCTGCAGCTTCAGAGTGGCCTGTCCTAACTGACAGGCCGCTCAGCCAATCACTGGCTGCAGCAGTCCCGGCCTGTGATTGGCTGAGCGGCCTGTCAGCTAACACAGGCCGCTCTGAAGCTGCAGCGCGTGGGACCCGGGGAGAAGCAGACCGCAAGAGGAGCCCTGGACCATGGATAGGTAATGTATTCACTTTGCAAATCATCAGCCGCCGGCCGCGCACAGCTGTTACACGTAGTGGAGCGCGGTCGGTGACCAACAATTATAGGTCCAAACCTATATCAACGATCAGCCGTTGACAACTATCATCGTTATTACACAGAACGATAATCGGCCGGATAGAGCCAATTATCGTTCCGTGTAATAGTACCCTAAGACTCTGGAACGGAATGGATTATCAGACCTCCGAAACTGTTTAAATCTTCATGGTACTGTACTGACACAGCCGCATGGCTGTGTTAGTACAGTACCATGAAGATTTAAGCTTGCTATCCGGTCTGTAGTATATCGTTTGTGCACGGACCGTTGATGGGACGTTTTTTTCTATCGTACACATTGAGAATAAGGAGAGAAGCGCTTAGGTGAACTCTTCTCTCCGCTCTTTGTAGCTATCAGTTGAACACTCAAACCCTGACTGATCAAATCTATGGACTTCTATGACACGTCAAAAGTTTTTAAAGAGATAGGAACACTTAAAAGGGCTCTTTCATTTATTCAATTTTTGACCTTGCCATTGAGACAAAGGGAGCATACGAGTGCAGCTATAGGGGTCTGATCCCTACTCCAAGAGCCCAAGGGTGTCTTGTATGTCCCAACAATTCTTGGTCTACATCTTGAAATGACTGATCTATAAGAACAGCGCCTCGCAATAACATAAAACATAATATAGGGGGAAAAGAGCAATAATAACCCAAATTATGTCACCCAGAGCACATAGCTTGTTTGATGCAAAAATCCCCCCATTTAGTATTAGTATGCCATTTAGGCACATTGTGACCTACATAGTTAATGGCTTATTAGTGTACTAAACTGTGCTCCCATGCGGCTCTATTGAATGGATAATGAGAGAGGCTTTACTGCCGTGCTCATAGCGCTAAAAGTCAGGGGTGAAAGCGTTTAGTACAAGAAAAGACATAATCAGCAAACATGAACACAAGCGACTCCCACACACTGTAAGGTCTCCGGCGTGTCAGCCATGGCTGCTGCGGACGCTGCGCTGGGTGATCAGGTCTGCATGGAGGTGTTAGATCAGATTGCAGGGACAAGGCGCCTATAGGACACCAGGGATAATGCACGGTACATCATACAATTATAATATATACCACATAATAATAGGAATGATAAGATCATAAAGTGCCATAATAAGTATACTACATCAACGACAATATAAGGAACTGGCAGCGTAATATACAGTATGTGCTATTATATGGGGATGTGTACTGCAGTAGGGCACAATATATACTCTTTAAGATAGATAGATAGATAGATAGATAGATAGATAGATAGATAGATAGATAGATAGATAGATAGATGTAGAGGGCGGCACTGTGCCCCCATAACACATATAAGAACTGTGCCCCCATAACACGATCAAGCACTGTGCTCCCATCAGGGTCTGTTCACACAGAATAATACCAGTGGAATTAATCCCGCCTGCCGTCTGTTTCAATGGGACGGCCTGCGCGCCTCCACTTCCGCGGCTCTCCACTCAAAGAATTGACATGTCAATTCTTTGAGCGGATAGCGGCAGAAGCGGAGGCATGCGAGCCATCCCACTGAAACATACGCAGGCGGGATTCCGTGGTGGAGTTCTGTGGAATTCCACTGATTTTACTCTGTGTGAACTGGCCCTTACACAATAAAGCACTGTGCCCCATAACACAATTAAGCACTGAGCCCCCTAATACAATCAAGCAGTGTGCCCCCATAAGACAATCAAGCATTGTGCCCCATAACAAAACCAAGAACTGTCTCCCCATACTACAATCAAGCAGTGTTCCCCCATAATACAATCAAGCACAGTACCCCCATAACATGATCAAGCACTGTGCCTCCATAAGACAATTAAGCACTGTGCCCCCATACCACAATCAAGCACTGTGCCCCCCATAACCACAATCAAGCACTGTGCCCCCATACCACAATCAAGCACTGTGCCCCCATAACACAATCAAGCACTGTGATTTATCGAGGAGCAGAAGTAAAGTGTGTAAAAACTTGAGCCACCCTATCGCCCTCCCACTGTGTGTATGATGTCATATATCCTTTGTGACACAAAGCTCATCTAGGATTATTGGAAACTACTAAGAGCTCGGCCTAAACTATGGATCCAGTCCTGCAAGCCATGATGGATTCCCCCATTCATGACCTCTGCTGTGTAAATTAAAGTGCTTGTTACAAACAACCTTCACATCTATGGCTACAGTACAATTGATTCCCATAAATAATCCGCTCCAGACACAAGACAAAGCGACATATTCAAATACAAGGCCTCACCCATTGTTTATCATCCAACAATAACACTTTATGTCTTTTACTTTATCAATGTCCTGATATACAACGATTACTCAATCTCTGCTTTATGAGAAGAGACTATTTAGATGGAAGATGGAAGTCAGAGTTCCCACAACTTTGTCTCCTTGGCAATTTACTCTTTGGGTGATAGTGAAAGGGTTAATAGGGTTATCCCATGATTAGAAAGCAGGTGTATGTTGTCCTATCTCAGGGTGGCATAAACTAGTGACAGACAAACTGAACAGAATGATGTATCACTTACATTGTCCTGTGCAGCTGCTGCAGAAATCTCCTCCTGAATAACATGAACAATAAGTAGTCCTCTCCATTATGTGCATGAGCCCAGTAGTCCTGGATATTCATGAGATGCAGAAAACTCCGCCCACCAGCTGCTGATTGGCAGTTATCTATCCATGCTGTGTATAGGCAATCAACTGTCAATCAGCAGCTGAAGGGCGGGGGGAAGGGTGTGGCAAGAATCCTATTCTCCTGCATACTAGGAGAACGGCTGAAAAAAAAGATGTATCATACTGATCTGTTCAGCATTTCTGTCACTAGTTTATGCTGCCCTCATTTAAGGCGGCAAAAACCTAGTGACAGATTCTCTTCAACTTTTTCATTTTTCTGCTAGATCATTCCAAACATATAAATTTTTATACAGAAGCTCCGTGTTACACACTTGTTATGGCACCACCTTGGGTTTTTCTTTATTCGGTCTTATAACATCCATCTAACGGGTCCAGTACTAGTGGTCGCACATGCTCAGAGGATAAGTCCTACGTGGATCCCTTATACACTGGCAGCAGATTGATTCTCACTATTATACAAACCAGTCAATAAGATTGTCATTGAACACAATAAGCCGCCATTTTTAAGGCATATGGGCATTTCCTTTCTGCTTGCCAACAAAGAGCTTTCCTCAGCCATAGCCAGGGGAAAGTGACATCTGTGGTGATCTGCTTATTGCCAACACTGGTTAACTGATCACTTCAAAAAACTTCCCTCCCTGATAACCAATGTGATTCATAAGAAATCTGTACAACTTCCATTTTGACACACACAAAAAATAGCTCTAAAGTTCCCTTCCCTCCAATTTGCAATCTGCTGTCTGTTGTCGGGGAAAATCTGTCTGTAGCAACAGCAAAACAATTTACAGGAATTGAGGGTGGGGTTTACTATGTGCTAAGTTCAGGGGAGGGGAGAGGGCTGTACACAGCCTGGACTGTGTACATGCAAATGAGCTTGTCTGCCTGCTGAAGATGATTCACACTGTGCCTGAAAAGTAAATCAAGAGAATGATGGTTGACCTTAGGGAGATCAACCAAAACACCGCGGAGACACCATCACGTGTTTCTCAACGTCAGTGAATCTAGGAACATTGCCCCCTGGGAAATCAAATATGCTAAAGTACTGCGGAGACACCATCACGTGTTTCCCAACGTCATTGAGCTAGCCAGACCTTCCTCCGCAGTACTTTTGCATATTTGATTTCCCAGGGGGCAATGTTCCTAGATGCACTGACGTTGAGAAACACGTAATGGTGTCTCCGCGGTGTTTTGGTTGATCTCCCTAAGGTCAACCATCATTCTCTTGAATGCACTTACTAGGCTTTGCTCCCACTAGCCAGAAACCTACTCCACACTGATGAGGGGCAAAATCCCTGAAACAGCTGTCTGTGGATGGATACCTTGCTGAGGTGGTTTCCTTGACTGGAGAACGCCTTTGACTTGGTTGTTCCTTCCCGGAGGAAGGTCTGGCTAGCTCACTGACGTTGAGAAACACGTGATGGTGTCTCCGCAGTACTTTTGCATATTTGAAAAGTAAATCAAGGTTTTCTTCTTTGAACACTCATAAACCAGAAGATGATCCACACTGTGCCTGAAAAGTAAATCAAGGCTTTCTTCTCTGACTATAAATGCCAGTGAACCGACTACTGTATGGCCACGATGCTGTTGTGAATCCTCCAAACACTACTTTAGCTTCTTAGGAGGAGCCTTTTTCTTATAGAAAAGAGAAACAGCTGTCGGCTGAACAAGCGTTTCCCACTATTATCTTCATTCTATTATTATTGGTAGATTTACATTTAGTTTTGCAACATTCATTTTACCTCCTGAAAACAATATCAGAGGAAACGTCAGGCTGGAAATCCTCTGTACTGTGCTGCAGCACTGACGCCTGATCATTGCAGTAATCCACATCCCTGACATCCCCCCCTTTAATATAATACCATTATTATAAAGTTCAAAACCAGTCACTAAAAGTGAAGCATTAAAGAAAGTGAAATCAAAGAACGGCGTTAACTATGGATGATTACAGATAAAATACATCAAAGGCCCCAGTATGGTGATAACTGGGTGAAAGAGAAAGAGGTGATAATTACTTCTATTTTCTGCCCGTTTCATCTTTTCTTCATCTCTCAGTGATTGAGAGATCGCCAACACTGAGGAACGCGCCTCTTATATTTACATAGTACAGGAACCTCTGTCTCAGATGAGTCGATAACAATGGGCATCGTGGCCGGTGCGTGATTGGGTAAAAGTATCACATCATATGTTTAAGTGACATGCACTTCCTCGCAGTTACCACTAGGGGTGTAACTGTGAAAATGTTCCTTAGGAGTTGGAGACACCAACAACCAACACCACTGTAGTCCTTAAGATGTTAAAAGTTGTATTCATCCTTCTCTTAGACATATATGTATTTGGAAAGAGAGACAACCCATCGTAGAACCATTATAGGGGCTGCTTTGTGAAGACAACCCCTGTCCATATACCCAATTAAGTCACAAGGGTGTCATAAAGAGGACCTCCCCATTAGCCAACATTATATTCGGGTGGCTCCAACCATTGGCAGATATGAAAAGAAGGGAGACAGGGGGCGCTTCCTCGTGTAATAAAAGATGGCCAGGTGGATGGAAAAGAGATCTTACAGGGATCCACTTACCTGGGTAGGTTGTGCGAATTTTAGGCACAACTCTAAATGCAGCGTGAAAGAGGGTACTCCGCAGCTGTACTGGGGGACGTCACCACCAACGGTGGGAGAAGCAAATGCAGATGTGTAATCAGGCCACTACAGGACCAAGGGTCAAATCCACACCAGAATACGGTAAGCGCAGGAGTATACACATTTGCACACAGCGGTGCAGCCAGGAATCATCCAAGGGTAGATGGCGTAATAGGCATATGTTCTTTTATTGCAACGCGTTTCGGCCCGTATGGAGGATGATAACCTCCATCATAGCCAGATAGACGAGGTCCCAATGGTGTGGAGGAGCGGAGTAGTCTTTCAAACTTGAAAGACTACTCCGCTCCTCCACACCATTGGGACCTCGTCTATCTGGCTATGATGGAGGTTATCATCCTCCATACGGGCCGAAACGCGTTGCAATAAAAGAACATATGCCTATTACGCCATCTACCCTTGGATGATTCCTGGCTGCACCGCTGTGTGCAAATGTGTATACTCCTGCGCTTACCGTATTCTGGTGTGGATTTGACCCTTGGTCCTGTAGTCGCCTGATTACACATCTGCATTGGCAGATATGGGGCAGCCAGGTATTATATGGACAGTCACCCAAGGGTCCGACCAACCACAGTTTCTCTATACTTGGCAACAGTCCCAATTGTGTCTGAAGTTGGACCAAAAAGGGGAAGGGTTTTAGCCAACCCCACCCCACATGGCAAATTCAGAGAGTGTTCTCAGGTCATCTTAGGGTCCCCATCCTAAATATCTCAATATCGATATCACTATAACTATGAGATCTTCTTCCACTAAAATCAACCACTATTTCTTAAATCCGAAAGAGGACCCCTTTAAGGGCAACTCCAGCTAGAAAAAAAATTCTGGTGTCAGAAAGTGCCAGAGATTTGTAATTTACTTCTATTCAAAAATCTTAAGTCTTCCAGTACTTATCAGCTACTGAATGTCCTATATATTCATTTCTAAATCTATGACATACAAGAGATGGAAAACGTGAGATTTTTTTAAAATAAAATAAATTATAAATCTCTGGCACTTTCTGGCACCGATTGATCTGAAAGAAATTTTTTTTTAGCTGGAGTTGCCCTTTAATCTACCTACGTACCCAAAGACACATTTACCCATCAGATCTACTATGCAAAACTCTAGCAAAGACAAGCAATGGACAAAGACAGAAGTGGAAATTGCGAAGATTGATATTTCATTTAGATATTTATTTTAGGGGTACTTTCCCCCCCCCTCCCCAGTGTTTACAATGCTGAACAGCTGATTATGGGCGGGACCAAAGTCTGATTGACAGCTGTTATGCCATAATCCGGTGCTCATGAATATAATGGTTTCCAGTGCTAATAGTCATCTCCTTGCAACTTATACAAAGGGGGGCTGCGTTCACAGGCTGCGTTCACACTACGTATATTCCGGGCGGAGGTGGTGGCTGCAAGCTCCGGCCGGCCGGGCGGGAGGGGGTGGCGCTAGAAGCTCCTGGCAGCAGGATATTCCGGGCGCGCGCTCCTGCTTTGTACGCGCTGAAGAATGAACATGTACACGCTCCTGCTCTGTACGCGCTGAAGAATGAACATGTTCATTCTTCAGCGCGTACAGAGCAGGAGCGCGCGCCTCCCATAGACTCCCAATATGAGCGGGAGGCTAACGGCATTCCGCGGCGGACAATTCCGTTGCGGAATTCCGCTACTTTTGCTCAGTGGGAACGGGGCCTTATATGGCGGCCATCCACTCAATTTCAACATTGTGTGAACAGATCCTTTCTGTGTTTTTAATCCACTCCTGGTTTTGGTTGCAATACTGACTGAAATATACATATACTGACTGAAATATACGTAGTGTGAACGCAGCCTAATCACAGGTAAAAATTGGAACCTAGACAACCGCTATATGAACACTTATTAGGGTACCATTAAAGCACAAAGTAAAAAACACATTTATCAAAAATGCTGTGAAGTAGAATTGGCTCAGTTGCCCCTAGCAACCAATCAGATTCCACTTTTCATTCCTCACAGACTCTTTGGAAAATGGAAGGTGGAATCTGATTGGTTGCTAGGGGCGACTGAGCCAGTTTCACTTTACACCAGTTTGATCTCCCCTGATGTCTCTATGCATCCCAGGTTTGCCCTAAGCCCGAATACCCCATAATAAACATGGCGTACTCACATCCAATCATCATCATGGCCACGGCAAAGATCTTCTCTCCATCTGTAGTAGGTGCAATATTCCCAAATCCCACGCTAGTGAGGCTGGTCATAGTAAAATACAGCGAGGAGATGTAGACAGAATCCTTGCTCGGCCCACCTTCCCACTTTCCCTGGCCCGATATGTTATACCGATAAGGAGATCCAACGGTTATTCCCAACTGAAAGAGCCAGCTTTCATTTCTAATGGTGTCTCCATTGATGACTTCATAATCTCCAATACTGTACCAGATGCAGGCCAACCAGTGAGCTGCCAGGCCGAAGACGCACACCAACAACACCAAGACCGCCGCTCCATACTCAATGTAGTGATCCAGTTTCCTCGCCACACGTCCCAGTCGTAAAAGACGCACCACTTTCAAAGAACTGAAAAGGCTGCTGATACCCTGGAAGAAGGAAATACAGATATTAGTGGGCAAGTTAAAAGGTAATCAATATGACGCCTATTACACTGTCAGCCTGACTTCCCCAAATCTGAGCATCTGAGCAAATCTTTTAGATCGTCTGGTGTCAGAAAGTACCAGAGATTTGTAATTTACTTCCATAAAAAAATCTCTAGTCTTCCAGTAGTTATCAGCTGCTGTATGTCCTGCAGGAAGCGGTGTATTCTCTCCAGCCTGACATAGCGCTCTCTGCTGCCTCCTCTGTCCATGTCAGGAACTGTCCAGAGCAGAAGAGGTTTTCTATGGGGATTTGCTCCTGCTCTGGACAGTTCCTGACATGGACAGAGGTGGCAGAAGAGAGCACTGTGTCAGACTGGAAAGAATACACCACTTCCTGCAGGACATACAATATTCTTGTCTCATTGAGTTCTAGTTGTAGGAACAAGAAACAGGTAAGCTAATGAGGAGGAGGCCGTAGGCACTATTTATCTGGGCAATAAATGGCGCAATCTAGACACAGGTTTCGGAAGAAACTACTGTATACATGGTACTGTATATAGGACTTGTGCACACTGAATACCACTGGTAACATCCATGTGGACACTGCTGGGCACCATATGTACTTTAACTCTATGGGCAAAGTGACGAGGCAGACATTTTTGCACAGGACACAATACAAGCACTGTATGGCTCTTTGTGGACACAAGATGATACTATGGCAGTACAGTTTGACTCACCGAGTCAGTAGCTGCTCTGGAATAAGGCGGACCCTTTGTCATTGAGGACTATAGGCACTATTTATCTGGGTCTTATTTTCAGGAGATGTCTTATTTTTTCATGAAGAAGAATTCATATGTCACATGTACAGCAGGGACAGAGCGTACGGTACGGCGGCTATAGGCCACCAGGGGCAGCTCACCACAGCACACCCATACAGCACAGCAGGGACAGAGCGTACGGTACGGCGGCTATAGGCCACCAGGGGCAGCTCACCACAGCACACCCATACAGCACAGCAGGGACAGAGCCTACGGTACGGCGGCTATAGGCCACCAGGGGCAGCTCACCACAGCACACCCATACAGCACAGCAGGGACAGAGCGTACGGTATGGCGGCTATAGGCCACCAGAGGGAGCTCACCACAGCACACTTGTACAGCACAGCAAGGACAGTGTACAGTACGGCAGCTTCCAGCCACCAAAGGGAGCTCACCAGAGCACTCGTACAGCACAGCAGGGACAGCGTACAGTATGGTGGCAGGTGGCGGGATAACTTCAGACTGTGTGCAGCTCTACATCTGGAAGTAAGGGACAACAGGCATGGCGACAGGAGACGGGCCTCTTGATGCCTTCCCTGAACATTTACAAGTGACAGCTGTGGAAGGTACCATCAGGGTTGGTGGCTGGTGACAGTCTTCATGTCCTGCTTGCAGCTACTCTGCATAAAACGGTGAAGGTGGGGGACAACGGCGGCGGGCTAAAAAGAATCATAGCTGCATGCCCTGGTGGTCTGTTTGGTGGGCATGCTTCCAAACAAAACCTTGCTAGGTCTTACTTTCGGAGGAAGCCTTATATTTAGCAATTCAGCAAAATAATTTTTGGGGAAACAGGATATGTAGACACTGTATGTAGGTAATGTATAATGCTATGTGGGCACAGTTTGGCAATATGTGAGTATGATGCTTATGAAGTCGCAGTTTAGCTTTATTGGGGAACTTTCTGCAATATATATTGATGGCTTTATGTATGTTAGTATAGTTATGTTCTGATGTGCTAGCCAAACATGATGCCAATCACAAAACCCCAGATCTATTTACCAAGACTAGAGCACAGAGCCAGCAAGCTGCCGATCAGCAGGAAGCAAAGCACACTGAAGAATTACAAGCCGACCGATGCCAAACCGGCAACACCTGTCAGCCCAATTCTCACCCCATTTGGCAGCAAAGTGTGGCAGAGAGAGCCGGTTCCAATGTAGAACGCAGATGCATCTGTTATCAGGAGGATAACGGACGGGGAAGCACAGGAGATTGTATGATAGATGCAACTTATAATGGTCGGAAATAATCATCTATCAGACAAGGGCCACAGGTCAAGGGCCTCCTGTGACTTGTAAATTAGTAACATTAATTTGGCAGGTGTGAATATTTAATGGTGAACTTGGTGAATTTAGAAAACCAGAGGATTTTAGATTATAAATGTCATCATTACAGATGTTCTTGAGGCTCTTCAGCCGTGATCTTAATATCAGTCATTGAGGCTTGAGGACAGAACGGCTGTCTGGAGGCCCGGTATCTGTACGATATGCAGATTGGACACAAAGGCTGCTTCATCTTTTAGGAAATATTCAGATTTTTTTTGCATTTTGTTGCAATTAAATAATGCAAGAAAAATAAATAAAAGTGGGAGTTTATCTATGTCACAATAGGACATAAGGTTTGTTTTTATGAAGCATTCCATTTAAAGGGGTAGTTCACAAAAAAAAATTCTTTCAAATCAATTGGTGCAAGAATGTGCCAGAGATTTGTAATATGCTTCTACTAAAAAAAAATATCTGGATTCTTCCAGCACTTATCAGCTACTGTATGTCCTGCAGGAAGTGGTGTATTATTTACAGTCTGGAGAGCAGGAAAGGTTTTCTATAGGGATTTGCTACTGCTCTGGTCAGTTCCTGACATGGACAAAGGTGGCAGCAGAGAGCGATGTGTCAGACTGGAAAGAATATAGTGTTATCACTAGTAGTACTGGCTTCAGCATTTTTTCCCCAGACAGGAAGTTGTGTAGTCCTTTCATTTTCATAGTTGTGTTGTCTCAGCATCTCCCTCTCTGGAGACAACGTATCATCCTCTGCTAACTCAGTAGGCTTGCTTGCCTGAAATTTTGCTGGTTGGTCAGTGATCAAATACTTATTTCATGTAATAAAATGCTAATTAATAACTTTAAAAAATCATACAATGGGATTTTCTCAATTTGTTTTTTTTTTTACTAGATTCTGTCTCTCACAGGTGAAGTGTACCTACCATGAATTATTCACCCCTCTCCATTCTTTGTCAGTGGGAAAACTTACAAAATCCTCAGTGTATCATATACTTTCCCCCCCATTGTATTGGTCTATTAGGTTACCGCTTTCTAATATTAAGATGTAAACGTCCAGTCTTGAAATTGTTCCTCAACAATTAAAATCCAATGCCAAAGACGCGTAGACAAGCTCTGTTCTTGGTGGTGCCAAAACTGACATCAAGCTTCGAAGAGAGACTTGTGTATATTGTAATGTGACATTTTATTGCCTCTGAAATCACTGGGAACACTGGGAAACATCCTCTTCATTACAATCATCACGCTTGCTCGTGGCTAGACGTATCAATCTTATACCGTTGTAACCCACGTTTTCATGAAATCGTCAGTGTATATTCTCCACAGACCACCTCATAGTGTTACAATGAGTGTCCATATAGTGTATGTAGAGTATAGGGCTTGTTATGCCCAATTGCAGTTGTTTGCAACCAATGGCTGAACTAAGACTCCCAGTATGCCTTGACAACAGCTACAGCATAGTTGCAAACAAGGGACAAGAGGATGCTGAAGGGGGTACTGGTATGATGAGGAAGGGACACGAGGAGGATGAAGGGGGAATTAGTATGATGATGGAGGGGCAGGAGGATGAGACGGGTAGTACTATGATGATGGAAGGGCAGGAGGATGAAGAGGGTAGTAGTATGATTATGGAGGGGCAAGGAGGATGATGAAGGGGTAGTAGTAATATGATGATGGAGGGGCAGGAGGATGAAGGGGGTGGTAGTATGATGATGGAGGAGCAGTAGGATGAAGGGGATAGTAGTATAGTGATACGGGGTGCAGCTGCATCATATGGGTACAAACTACCAGTATGTACAGTCAGTCAGTAGAATGCTATCTCTGAGTCTCAGCCTGCTCTGAATGGGATGTGTAATATACTGGGGACCTGAAACTGGGGTGTGTAATATACTGGGGACCTAATACTGGGGTGTGTAATATACTGGGGACTAGGGATGGTCCGAACCGAGTTCGGTTCGGGTTCGTATGAACCCGAACCCTCGGTAATGATTCCCGCTGTCTGCCCGCTCCGTGGAGCGGGCGGATCCAGCGGGTGGACTGCATGGAAAACTGGGATACAGCCATAGCCATAGGCTGTATCCCAGTTTTCAGGGCGTTACTCCCGTTGGATCCGCCCGCTCCACGGAGCGGGCAGACAGCCGGAATCTGCTGCCAAGCGTTCGGGTTCATACGAACCCGAACCTCGGCAGGTTCGGACCATCCCTACTGGGGACCTGATACTGGGGTGTGTAATGCTCCTTTTTGTGTTGTTCTCAGGGGCGGTCTTGGCATTTCTGGGGCCCCAAGCCCAAGCGAAGTTATGTCTGGGCCCCCCCCCCTCGACACGCGTTCCAAAACAATAGACCGTTGTGTGTTGCCCCCAGTAGTATATACCACTTGTGCGCTACCGCCAGTAATATATACTCCTTGTGTGCTGCCCCAATAGTATATACCCCTTGTGTCCTGCCCCCAGTAGTATATACCCCTTGTTTGCTTTCCCCAGTAGTATATAGACCCCTGTGTGTTCCCCCAGTTATATATAGCCCCCGTGTGCTCCCCCAGAAGTATATAGACCTCCTGTGTGCTGCCCCAGTTGTACATACAGTAGATCCCCTGTGTGCTGCCCCCAGTTGTATATACCCCCTGTGTGCTCCCCCACTAGTATATAGGCCCCCTGTGTGCTCCCTCAGGGGTATTTATCCCCCCTGTGTGCTCCCCCACTTGGATATAGACCTCCCGTGTGCTCCTCCAGTAGTATATAAACCCCCTGTGTGGTTCCCCCAGTAGTATATAGACCCCCTGTGTGCCCCACCAGTATTATATAGACCCCTTGTGTGCTGCCCCAGTAGTATACAGACCCCTGTGTGCTCCCCCAGTTATGTATAGACTACCTGTGTGCCTCACAAGTAGTATATAGACCCCCTGTATGTCCCCCCAGTAGTATATAGACCCCCTGTGTGCCCCACCATTAGTATATAGACCCCTGTGTGCTCCCCCACTTGGATAAAGACCTCCTGTGTGCTCTCCAAGTTGTATATAGACCCCATTCTTCTGCCCCAAGTAGTATATAGACCCCCTGTGTGCTGCCCCCAGTAGTATATAGACCCCTCTGTAAAGACCCAGTAGTCTATAGCCCCCCTGTGTGCTCCCCCTGTTATATAGCCCCCCTGTGTGCTCCCCCCATTTATAAAGACGCCTGATGTGCGCTTCCCCAGTTAAACAGACCCCTGTGTGCTCCCCCTCCCATATAGTATATAACACAATAAAACAAACACTATACTCACCTGTGTCCGGGCGTCTCCTCTTCTCTTCACTGTTGTGGCTGCAGGAAGGGTTTTCCCTGCGATCACAAGAGGCAGCACTCCCCTTGTCCTGGCGCCGATGTTCCAGTGATGTCACTGGAGCGCTGGCACCACAAGGACAAAGCTGCCACTTGTGACCGCAGGGAAAACCCTTCCTGCGGCCACAAGAGTGACTGACAGGAAGGGAGCCAATGTCTCCCGCCCTGTCAGTGCTGCTGCATGTAACTATGAGCGCTCATTACGAGTGCTCATAGTTACAGTTCAGATGGCAGCAGCAAGCGAGGCAGCGGTCCTGAGCACAAGAGCGGGGCGTGGGGGCCCCCCTGGATGTTGGGGGCCCCAAGCGATCGCTTGGGGTGCTTGGTGCCAAAGACCGCCACTGGTTGTTCTGACTGTAAATTTTAACTGGAAAATTTTGAACCAACACCCATGATATGCCACACCTCACCGAGACCACACCCATAATAGGCCACACCCCTTTTAAATGCTAAAGTGTCCCTGGAAAAAAAATTTCAAATGTTGGCAACTATGCTACAGGTTGTAGGCCAATGCCTTATTGTAAGTGTCACTGCTTCATATACATGGATTTCTAAAGTTACATAGACTCAAGCCTATTGTTCTTCTAGGATTCAGAACTTGTAAGCGTGACGTCCAGGCTGTCGCTCATTATACCTATGAAGGATAAGGAGGATACTTGTTATATCCTTTACTGCACTATGTATCTGATCATTGGGGCTTCTTTTAGGCTTTGGGTGTCTGAACAAGATAAAATGTAAGTAATTCTAAAGCCAATTGTCAGAAAATTAGGTCACAGTCCTATGGCTGTAACACTGGGACCTTCTGGCTCCTCACCATAGGGTTAGGTGAACTGTTAAATTATTTTTCAAAATAGTAATTAAGTATGTCAACGGGCAAACGTGTCCCGTTCCCCCCATTATACTCAATGTTCTGTATTTTTATATAAGTAGCTTTTTTTTTCTTAATTTGGTCTTATTGAAGTCATATAAACAGAATAATGCAAATAATAGATGGTAATGAGCAGGAATAAAAGAGATACAACATGTCCCCTAAGCTAAGAATTACCCAGAAAAGAGCCTCATTACTGATATAAGGAATACTAAACTAAACTAAAAGAAAGCAAAATGGCATCCGTACATAGAGTGACCTATGATGCAATTAATGGAGATGGCCGTGAGGAACAGGGATAAAGAGATAGGAGGAAAATGAGAAGCAGCCAAACCATTATACAAACACACACCCAGAAGGAAGAAAAGAGAATCATAAAATATGGAGAAAAAATGGGGAGACCCTTAAAGCAACAATTACTCTACATAGAGAAGAGGAGCCTAGAAATCTGAGCGAACTAAAACTATAGCACGAATGCGGCAAAAAGAGGGGCAACAACCCCGAAACAGCCACCTGCAGATGGGAGGTCTCTTCTTTTGAAGAGATTGTTTGGGCTGGCACAGATCCTCAGTCAATGTTCTATGACTTCTAGATAAAGTGAAACACTGACTTGAAGGGACATCCCTTTACCTAAGAGGTATGAAAGCTATTTTGCATCTCTGCAGCGTCCTAGAGAGGGGTCCAGTGTCTTTTCTAAGGGCCCTATTCCACCGGACGATTATCGTTCAGAATATCGTTAAATCGTTCGAATCTAAACAATAATCGTTCGTTTAGACGACTAACTAACGACTAACGACCGAACGAGAAATCGTTGGTCGTTCAATAAGACCTGGACCTATTTTTATCGTTGCTCGTTCGCAAATCGTTCGCATTAAATAAGACATCGTTCGGTCGTTTGCAGTAGTGACGAACGCAAATAGCGACGACAAGACGACCGCAAGAACGATCATAAGTAACGATTATCTTTCCATGTAAATGGGTGAACGATTTCAGGACTTTCGTGATAGCGGTCGTTTGGATCGTTTAACGTTAACGATTATGCGAACAATAATCGTCCCGTGGAATAGGGTCGGTATCATACAGTACAGTACAGACCAATAGTTTGGACACACCTTCTCATTCAAAGAGTTTTCTGTATTTTCATGACTATGAAAATTGTAGATTCACACTGAAGGCGTCAAAACTATGAATTAACACATGTGGAATAATATACTGAACAAAAAAGTGTGAAACAACTGAAAATCTTAAAGTAGCTGCATTTTGCTTTGATTCCTGCTTTGCACACTCACTCACTTCACAGGTGTGCCCTGTCAGGTGTAATAAGTGGGATTTCTTGCCTTATAAATGGGGTTGGGACTAGAGATGAGCGAACCTGGAGCATGCTGGAGTCGATCCGAACCCGAACTTTCGGCATTTGATTAGCGGTGGCTGCTGAACTTGGATAAAGCCCTAAGGCTATGTGGAAAACATGGATATAGTCATTGGCTGTATCCATGTTTTTCAGACAACCTTAGAGCTTTATCCAAGTTCAGCAGCCCCAGCTAATCAAATGCCGAACGTTCGGGTTCGGATCGACTCGAACCCGAACCCGGTTCTCTTATCTCTAGTTGGGACCAATAGTTGTGTTGTGCAGAAGTCAGGTGGATACACAGCTGATAGTCCTACTAAATAGACTGTTAGAATTTGTATTATGGCAAGAAAAAAGCAGCTAAGTAAAGAAAAATGAGTGGCCATCATTACTTTAAGAAATAAGGGTCAGTCTGTCCAAAAAATTGGGTAAACTTTGAAAGTGATCCCAAATGCAGTTGCAAAACCCATCAATCGCTACAAAGAAACTGGCTGACATGAGGACCGCCCCAGGAAAGGAAGAGCAAGAGTCACCTCTGCTGCGGAGGAGAAGCTCATCTGAGTTACCAGCCTCATAAATCGCAGGTTACCAGCAGCTCAGATTAGAGACCAGGTCAATGGCACACAGAGTTCCAGCAGCAGAGACATCTCTACAATAACTGGTAAGACTCTGTGCAGCAGCCTTCATGGTAAAATAGCTGCTAGGAAACTACTGCTAAGAACAGGCAACAAGCAGAAGAGACTTGTTTGGGCTAAAGAACACAAGGAATGGACATTAGACCAGTGGAAATCTCTGCTTTGGTCTGACGAGTGAAGGCAAAAGGGCCAACAAGTGCTAAGCATCTCTGGGAACTCCTTCAAGACTGCTGAAAAACCATTTCGGGTGACTACCGCTTGAAGCTCGTCAAAAGAATGCCAAGAGTGTGCAAAGCATTGATTAAAGTGAAAGGCAGACCTAGAATATAAGACATATTTTCAGTTGTTTCACACTTTTTTGGTAAATATATAATCCCACATGTGTTAATTCATAGTTTTGATGCCTTTAGTGTGAATCTACAATTTTCATAGTCATGAAAATACAGAAAACTCTTTGAATTAGAAGGTGTGTCCAAACTTTTGGTCTGTACTGTACATGTGTGTAACCTCTGAGACTGTAGTCTGTAATATGCAACTTCCACCACTAGACGTCACTGTTCTTTTGCACGGCTGAAAGCTAAAAGTATAGGACGGTTAACTGATGTCTCTATTATTGATTGTGTATTTCCCGCCAATGTCTTCTGATTCTCAAGTAACCAATCCCTGAGCTAGTTACCTCAGGAGTATTCACCTATGACAAAGGGTATTGCCCAATCAGGTCCCCTTCTGTTAGCCATATATATATATATATATATATATATATATATAGTAGGGTGGGATTGATGGGTTCAGTGTAGTTTGTAGTATTGCCATTGTATGGGAGAGAGTATCTTCACAGAGCCAGCTGAACGTGTTCTTCCATGCTGTGGACTGTCGCAAGGAGCCTTTCTTCTTACTTCTAGATCCTAGCCATGTCCGCCTAGAGCACTGTGTGGAGCTGTAGTGAAGGACGGTAATAACCTATTCATGCTGAGGGACTGTCTTCTATCCTTCTTCTCTGTCTTTTCTACCTCTGAAGGTAGCAGAAGGCATCTACAAGAGTAACTGAGGTACCAACAATAGTCAGTAGTTTAGCTATGTGCAAAGGCCAAGTCTCTACTGCAACTTGCTAGCAGGTCCCTGAAGAGTCTGCCGAACAACTAGCTCTTTCACTAGGTAGACCTATTATCGTGTCACTCTGTGCCGCATAACAGCATAAGGCAGACATCTCTTCCGGTAGATTCAGGAATTGTCTCTAACAGCCCCAGCTGAGCCACCATGCCTAAATAGGTCCCGTCTCCTATAACCACTGCTGCTAACTAGCTATCAGTATACTGTCTACCTATATTAAACTCATCTGCTATACTCTCAAGTGTATTTCAACTTTAGTATTGTGTCAAGTATATCTCAAGCAGCTATATCTCACATGTATTACAGTATTACAAGCAGACTATTGTCTTCTGAAGATTATGAAGCTCTTATCAGTGTTTGTGGACTCTGTATGTCTTGCCTCCCCAGAGGAGTGATTATCGCCGTAAACAAAAGGGTATTGTATTCTAAGCTGTGAGATTCTGCACTTGTCCTTCAAAGTGTTACAGTAAAAACTATTCCTGGTTCATCTTACCATAGTCTCAGTTGTCCTTTGCACCCACACTCGCACCTGTTCAGGAGCTCGCTTCTTTACACTGCACTACAGCTATTACAACTCTCAACTGGTGCTGTTGTGCTGCCACAGTGCAGCCAAGCCAGCATTCAGGGGTGACCAGTTGGTCCCACTCCTGGCTCACCATGACAAGTGCCAGTGTGGTGCTTCGTGCTCTCCAACATCTGTACCCTTGAGTTGCTGCGCTCCCCCGTGGCCTGCCGCATATCCTTACTACTTCAGCAATATATCCAAGTCAGGATTATCTCAGAGCTCCATGATTTTCCAGGGAAAGCGAACGCAGACCTGCCAACTCAGCACTTGTCTGCCCTTCGTTCCCTGCTCGCTGCTTTTACACTCAAAGACAGAAAGTGGGAGAGACCATCCGAATGATCCTTAGATCATTCGGGCGACTCACTGAAGTCAGAGGTGGTCTGCTGCCGGCACTCCTATTACATGGGACAAGGTGCAGCAGACTGTCGCTGATCTTTCAGCATGATGAAAGACCACAATCAGTCGACATTGAGCATACCGGCTGATCATCGCCTTTCAACATGTGCTCTTATATTCATTTCTAATCTGATATGCTAATGAGGTCCCGTTGAGCTCTGGAGGCCAGCCTCTTATCTCAAACTTATCTATTCTTTGCTGCGAGGCGTGACTGATTGAGAAGAGGAGGCGCACGTCACGGGGGGAGGAGAGATCATTTTGAATTGCTCACCCCAAGCTGGCCTCCAGTGCTCAACGGGACCTCATTAGCATATTGGATTACAGACAAATATAACAGCAACCAGGTGATCGATTGAAAAGTGCACCACACCAGCTTATTCCCTGCAGCGGCGTCGACAGGCTGGTATGTAAATCTTTAAAATCGTTTTTAAAAATGTAAAAACTATCAAAAAATAAATAAACAAGTATGAAAAAGAATCAGATAAAAATAAAATATATACAGACTAAAAAAAATAAAAAACGTAAATTGATTACAGCATTTAGAAAAGTTCAAAACAAAGAATATAACATTATCAATTCCTCACAACATCTGAAAAGAAACTAATGCCAGAATTTTTATTTTTGGTCTCCAACTAACCTAAAAAGCATGTATTAAAAAATGTAAAAAAAAACCACCTGCAAATAGTACCAATTAAATGGCAACTCACCCTGCAAATAACAAGCCCTTATGCAGCTCCATAGTCATTCTCTGAAGGCATCGGACTCATCTCTGGTGAGCACGTGCACAGGCTTCTGACGGGGATTTCTCTGCGGTGGAATGGTCCGGGACTTCGAGAGGGGGATAAGTATAAGGGGCTCCACCGGGGGGCCGGGATGACAGGTCCCCTTAATATTTCTTTCCCTTATATGGTTAATAGATAACATGCTTGCTGCCTGCAGCCACCTCTAGGTGGAGCTGAAGAGCTTACTGCAAACTGTATATATGTTAAACACTATGGCGAGACAGTATACGGCTAGAATCTAGGACTCCTCCAGTCTGGGATGGATAAAATCAGAATGTATATGCTAAGACATACAACATGACGTGTCTGACAATACAAAAAAAATTGCAAAAATAGCTCTTACGTAATCCATGCTCATATTCCTATTATTAGTCTAACAATGGCTCCTCTGCTCCCGGCAAAAGAGAAATGAGCAACGCGGCTTCTACAGGGGGGAAGGACGGTCGCGTATTTCACTGAAACAAAAGGACAAATCACTTTGAAATGTCCCCTAGTTGTTCACATCTTAATGTTCAGCACAATATCATGTTATCAGATGTGACACAATGCTTACTGCTGCTGCATGACTCCCAGCCATCTCCATGCTAATGCAGCACAGGAAAACCCTACATTTAACACGAGGTGCCGGGGAATAAATTACAAGGAAAAAGCCATTAAGGCGACTGTCACTTGTCATTTGCTTCATATCTCCACATTTCTGTTTGATTATAGAAGGGAAAATGTGTCTTGTTCACAGGTCAAATAAAGTCAGACGCTTAAAGTGTAACGGTCATTTAGATTCTTTTTTTTTTGTGTGCAGAATGAATAGTAAAAAGTGATTTTAAGAAACTCTGTAATATGTTTTATTAAGCAAAAGTTTTCCTTCTGTACTTAAAAAGCTGTTTTTCAGCCCCACACACACACACTTCTTATCTGCTCATTACTAAATCCCCTATTACACGAAGCTATGCAGCGCTTGTTTGATTCTCGTTCCCTGCTCGCTGCCGCCGCTATTGCACGCAACGGCAGTGAGCAGGTGAGTACAGGGGAGGCTGCGGGAAGCTGCCCGGGTGATCGCTAGATCGCCCGGGCAGCACATAGAAGGTAACAGCGGTCTGCTGCTGCACCTGTTCCACGGAGCAATGGCAGCAGATCACTGCTATCTATGGGGAAGATTTATCAAACATGGTGTAAAGTGAAACTGGCCCCTAGCAACCAATCAGATTCCATTTTGCATTCCTCACAGACTCTTTGGAAAATGAAAGGTGGAATCTGATTGGTTGCTAGGGGCAACTAAGACAATTCTAGTTTACACCATGGTTGATAAATCTCCCCCTAACATGTTGAAAGACAAACAACTGCAACGATCAGCCGACATCGTTCATGTCAGCTGATTGTTGTCTTCTATCACAGAAGACAATTATCATCCGTAACGGCCAATTTCGGTCGATAATCGTTTTGTGTACTAGGGCCTTAAAGGGGTAGTGCGGCGCTACGTAATTATTGACAAAATAACACACATTACAAAGTTATACAACTTTGTAATGTATGTTATGTATGTGAATGACCCCGTCTGTGTACCCGGAAGTGTAGTGCAGTATACATACCTGATCCGTGTCGACCGACCCTGTCTGTAATCTTGTCAAAGATGTCATCTTCGGGAGGCCGGCCGACCCGCTCCTGCCGTCCCTCATGCCGGCCCACCTCTGCCGTATCATAACTGTGCTCAGCCGCGATTGGCACAATTATGAGCATAACCACACTTTAATAACACTTTATTTTTTACTTTTACACTTATACTAGAAGCCCCCCTGGGGAACTTCTAGTGTAAGTACTCTGATAGATATGCAGCATAGATCGGTGAGATAGGCACATTGATTGCTTCCGGCTGCTGCAGCCAGAAGCAATCGAGTGCCGAGCCGGGATCAGTGCCATTATGGCGCTGACCCCGGACGGGGTAAGGTCTACCCCACTAGACACCAGGGATCGGCTGCATCAAGTAATCGGATGCAGCTGTCAACTTTGCCAGCTGCATCCAATTACTTTATTAGCGGGAACGGCAATCGGACCGTGCCCGCTAATAGCCGTGGCCGCGGGCTACGAGCGGCACCCGGGACCGCGGCGGTTCAGAGCGGACACGTGGAGGCCGCCCTGGACGTACGGGTACGTCCAGGGTTGCCTAGGGGTTAAAGGGGTTGTTTACAAAAAAAAATCTTTCAAATCAACTGGTACCAGAAAGTGCCATAGAGTTGTCATTTACTTCTATTAAAAAAAATCCATTCTTCCAGTACTTATCAGCTGCGGTATTATGTATTAAGTGGTGTATTATCTCCAGTCTGACACAGTGCTCTCTGCTGCCACCTCTTTTTTGTTGACAGCTATCCCTTTAACATCTTAGGCATACAAATACAATATGGGCCTATAGCAGTCTATGAATGTGATATTACGTATATGATATGACTCTGATCTGTAATAAGGATTTGGCACTTGGGCTCAAGTTAGAGACACGCTGCCAAGTGCAACGCTCACAATGCTGGGATGACTCCTCAGATGCTTTAAAATGTTGGGCAGATCTCCCGCTACGGCAATAATCCGATGGCTTATAAATGAAGATCTCATAACTGGAAGAGAAATAGCCCCCAAGCAGACGTCCACCCCTGACCCCATCCCTTCCTACACAACGCCGGACAGCTGTAATGTGTTAGTCGATAGACAGGCTGTACCTGTGAAATTGTGTAGGACCCCCTATGGAGAAAAAAAGCAGGAATGGAGGAGATGTCGCTGTTTTTCTAGCTCAAGGTGAAATGTTGGACTTAATGAAAAGAGAAAGCATGTAGGTTTCCTCTAAGTGATCCCCAGCTGTTACACAACTCCAACTCCAATCAATGAGCAGGAGAGACACAGAACGGGGAAGACTGATCTAAGGGGCTGCAAAAAGGCGGTCGGCAATACTGAGAAGATGGTTTATTAGGCCCAATATTTGCATGTTGGATCCCAACCAAAGACTTACATAAGGAACCAAGAGGAAAGGACCTGTTGCTTCTGACTCCCTTCATGTGCAATAAACAATTCTCCTTTACCGTATCGCAGCAGAAAATCCGCTGCGGATCCGCAGCAGATCCGCAGCAGATTTAACTGAATGAATGAACACAGCATTAAATACGCACTGTCAAATCCGCAGCAGATCCGCAGCGGATTTTACAGTGCGTATTTGATGCTGTGTTCATTCATTTAATCAAATCTGCTGCGGATCCGCAGCGGATTTGACAGTGCGTATTTGATGCTGTGTTCATTCATTTAATCAAATCTCCTGCGGATCCGCAGCGGATTTTCTGCTGCGATACGGTAGGTGTGAAGGCACCCTAAAGGGGTTGTTCACATAAAAAAAAAAATAAATCTTTCAAATCAGCTGGTGCCAGAAAGTGCCAGAGATTTATAATTTACTTCTATTAAAAAATCTTGACTCTTCTTGTAGAGTCTTCTTCTTTATGTCAGGAACTGTCCAGAGCAGTAGCAAATCCCCATAGAACACCTCTACTCCTCTGGACAGTTCCTGACATGGACAGAGGTGGCAGCAGAGAGCACTGTGTCAGACTGGAAAGAATACACCACTTCCTGCAGGACATACAGCAACTGATATCAGAAAGTTATATAGATTTGTAATTTACTTCTATTAAAAAATCTCTTCCCATGCTTATCAGCTGCTGTATGTCCTGCAGGAAATGTTATTTTATTTTCAGTCTGACACAGTGTTTTTTGCTGACATCTCTGGCGGACACAGGAACTCTGTCTCTGTTTTCTATGAATCCCCATAGAAAACATCTCCTGCTCTGGACAGTTTCTGACATAGACAGAGGTGGCAGCAGAGAGCACTGTGTCAGACTGAAAATAAAACATTTCCTGCATGACATACAGCAGCTAATAAGTATGGGAAAATATAACTTTCTGACATCAGTTGATTTGAAATAAAAAGATTTTCACTGGACAACCACTTTAAGAACATTTCAGTCGGGGGGCGTGGCGAACCGCCGATGAGTCAGGTCGCAGGGTGAAGGGGCTCCTGTGCCACACAGCTTTAATATAAGACCCAGACGTGCTCTAACCCACCCCTGTACCCCGGCCTATGTGGGGAACAAAGAGGGAGACCCCCAGACAGCAGCAGCCTGCAGCGTGTCCGACCCCCGGAGCTCAGACAGCATACCGGTACCTCACACGGGCCGCTGCCTGCACGCCGCAGCTGCGGCCATCTTCCCCCACAACTTCTGCGGTCCTGGAGCCACTTGCTCATCGGCTTGCCAGTATCCCGCACTCCCCGCCAAAAAACCCGCCCTCCCGTCCACTCCAGCAAGCCCTGTACCCCCGGAGTCGCGATCAGAGCCCTGCAGCAGACTCCGCTGTGCAGGGCACATGTGCTGTGGTGCCATCTCGCCTTCCTGAACGCGTCTTCGGCCACGAGGGTGAGTTAACCCCCTCCCTGCTGCCTGCCAGCAGTCAGACCCTGTCCTCGCCGCACCCTGATCCCTGTCCCCTAAATCCTGGTGCCCTGGACCCTCACCCTCCTCCCTGTTCTACCAGTGACTCTACAGTAAGGCCCCACGGTCTCTTAAAGGGCCAGCAGCGCATTTCTACATATATGATGGCGGCGACCCCAAAACCCCAGAAGAAGGATAAAAACAAGGCTGGTGGAGACAATGTGGGTGCCACCCTATCTAGAACCTCTCAGCAAGCCACCAAGTCCGAAGTCCCCCGCAAATCTGGAAGCAGGCACTCTGATTCAGACTCTGATGCCTCCCTAATGGGTCCCTCCTCCCCTCAGGGTGTACGGGACATGCTTTCACAATTGCCTACAAAGAGTGACTTACAAACCCTCTTATCTGAAGTGAAAGATGCTTTCAGAGTACAGATTGCTGCGGTCCGAAAAGACATTCAACATATTGTGCTAAGGGTAGAAACTTTAGAGGAGGACCATGACTCTACCCGGGCATATATTTCTAGCCTGCAGTCCACCGTGTCTTCCCAAGCCTCTGCACTAGACGATATGCAGCGCCACATTGAAGATCTTGACAACAGAGGCAGGCGCAACAATATTAGGGTGCGGGGGCTCCCGGAAGCGACGCAGGACAATGACCTGGAATCCACTCTGGAGGGTCTCTTCAACACGCTCTTAGGTGAACCACCCACTCACAAAATCAAATTTGATAGAGCGCACCGTGCCCTGCGGCCCAAGCCCACATCTGGTCCCCCTCAGGACGTAATATGCTGCCTGCATGATTATACCTTGAAGGAATGCATCATGGCCAAAGCTCGCACCCTTAGAGAACTGGACTTTTATGGCGCTCGCATACAACTCTTTCCAGATCTCTCCTGGATCACTCTTCAAAAGCGCCGACTACTGCGACCCCTGCTGACTATCCTCAAAGACCACGATGCATCCTACAGATGGAACTTTCCATTTGGTCTTACTGCTAGACGCGATGGACGCTCTGCTGTTATCCGAAATCTAGCTGACTTGCCTATGTTTTGTGACACCCTCGATTTCCCAGTTCCCAAAATCTCTGATTGGACTATGGCTCCTCCACCTCCTCCTCCACCATCCGTCTGGCACTCGGCTAGCCAGAAGAGACGCCGTCCTCGATCCGAGGGCTCTCGCTCCCCTCCTGGTCCTACTGGCTGAAGCGGACTCCCCAATGGAAGAGGGGTCCCCCCCTTCCTAGTTCTAATGCTGGTCTTCTAATTTTTGTCGTTGTTCTGGGTCTCATCTTACTAGTCATTTTTCTTACATAGCTGTGTGGTTTTCTATGGTTCTCCTTTTCTGTGTGTTTCCATGTTCTCTGTTCTCCTTAGGTGGCTCCCTTTCCCCCCGTGGGGCCGCCAGTTGACAGCTCTAGAGCAGTTTTGGCATAGTTCTTGCCTCGTTGCAGACCGACAAGGCCTGTGTTTTGGGCCATGAGCCCTTATCTCCACCAGATTCTTTCTTTGTTTTCTGTTGATTGTTAGTGTTTGTTTGTCCCACCCCCCTGTCTCCCCCCCATCCCCTTTCTTTCTAGGATTGTATGTCAGCTGGTGTTGCTCCGGAGACTGATCCCTTCTAGACGTCATGGTGGGGTGAGTACTCACTTCATCATTGTTGCTATCTTCCTCCTCCCCAATGGTTTAGTGTATATCCCTCAATGTCAAAGGCCTCAACTCTAATGTCAAGAGGCGCCTCCTCCTGAGGGAACTCCGCAACCTCCATGCAGATGTTGCCTTCCTCCAGGAGACACATTTTGATCAGGAAGCATCCTTCAGATTTGCCCGTCATACTTTTCCCACCGCCATTTCGGCCTCTAGAGACAACAAGACGGCGGGAGTGGCTATCCTATTTTCCCACACATGCCCCATACAGATCTCCTCTTCCTTTGCTGACCCAGGCGGGAGGTTTGTTATTATAGATGGCACCCAACAAGGGCGCCAATTTATTTTCTGCAACGTTTATGCCCCTAATCGGTCTCAAATACCCTTTCTCCGTAGGGTCCTCAATCGGCTAGCGAAATACCCTCCGGCTCCTCGGATCCTTGGTGGGGATTTTAATTTGCCATACTCGCAATTATCAGACAGACATTCTGTAGATGGTAGGCCTACCCCTACGGAGCAGGCTAAACTCTCATCAGATTTCCGCAAGCTCATACGTGCTCATAAGCTGTATGACCTCTGGCGGCTAGACCACCCTATGGAGCGGGGGTATACCTTTTTCTCCTATCCTTAAAAACTCCATTCCCGCATTGACTACTTCTTTGGCAACGTACCTGCAGTACGATTATTACATAGTGCGGCCCTTGATCCTATCTCCTGGTCTGACCATGGTCCAGTGATAGTCCAACTCAAGGCTGTCCTGGCCCCCACATGGCAATGGCATTGGCGTATGAATGACACTCTGCTGAAGAACCAGGTCACCAGAGACTCCATTAAGACAAGTATTTCTAACTACTTCTCGGATAACGAGGGACCACCACAGGGGTCCTATGGGAAGCCCACAAAGCGGTAGTCCGGGGCCATTGTATAGCCGTAGGCTCCCGTCAGAAAAAAGATTCCATTTTAGCCATTCAGACTGCCAAAACTACCATTGTCTCCTTGGAACAATGTCTGGCCCGCCGTCCCTCTCTGGGTGTTCTGCGGAGACTCACGGCAGCTCGCGAAAGACTCAAAGAACTATCGCTGCAAAAAGTAGAGAAGCTTCCTCTCTACTCAAGACAGCGCTTTTACGAGAAGGGTAATAAAGCCCACACTCTCCTGGCAAGGATGCTTAATGACCGTGCTGCCGCTCGGTCCCCCCAGGCTCTCAGGGATTCAGCAGGGACCTTACACTATCACCCTATAGATATCTCTTCTATTTTTCTCCAATTATATTCTAAGCTTTACTCTCTTCCCTCAGCTTTGCGGTCGGACCCAGAGGCCCGCTCCCGTTGTCTCTCTGAATTCCTCGGTGAGTGTAATCTGCCCTCTCTGACTGCTAGTGCACTGGAGGAATTAAATGCGCCGATTACCGCGGAGGAACTTGCGGAGGTTCTCAAAACTCTACCGACGGGCGTGCTCTTGGACCTGATGGGTTCTCTTATCTCTATTACAAAACCTTCTCCTCTGGCCTCTCCCCTAAATTACTTTCCCTTTATAATTCTTTTCTTCAGGGCTCTCCTATCCCTCCCTCCATGTCCCACTCTTTCATCACTCTCATACCCAAACCTGGCAAGGACCCCTTGGATTGTTCAAACTACCGGCCTATAGCCCTCCTAAATTCTGACTTTAAGATATTTACCAAATTACTAGCCACTCGGCTGGGTTATTGGCTCCCTTCCCTTATTAATGCGGACCAGGTGGTATTTGTTCTGGAAAGACAGGGTGGGGACAACACGAGGAGGGCTATTGACCTCATTGATGTGGTTAATCAACAGGAGGGGAGTGCTCCTGTGTTGAGCCTGGACGCAGAAAAGGCCTTTGAACATTACAGCGCTTCGGCTTTACTGGGCCCTTCCTCACGGCGATCCGTGCCTTGTACACCAGTCCCACGGCGGCACTTAAATTTCCCCATATGATGTCCGAGACTTTTTCCCTTCGGAATGGCACCCCCCTATCACCCTTACTCTTTATCCTTTGCATAGAGCCCCTGGCGGCTGCGATTCGAGATTGCCCGGACATCAGGGGTGTCTCGGTTAGAGGCAAAGAGTTTAAAATCATGTTATTTGCTGATGATGTCCTCCTCACCCTGTCCGACCCGCTCACTTCTTTACCAAACTTACGTGCCCTACTTAGTAAATATGGTCGCTTGTCTGGGTACAAAGTCAACACCTCTAAGTCCGAAGCCATGCCCCTTAACCTGCCCGGCCCCCTAGTAGCCCAGCTTAGTTCTGGCTTCAAATTTAAGTGGACCTCGTCCTCCATACGGTACCTAGGCGTACGTCTCACTCCCTCCTATTCATCCCTATATCTGGCCAACTACCCCGCCCTCTTCCGGGATATCCGGACCCTTATGTCCAAATGGTCGTCCCAATACATTTCGCTTCTAGGCCGAGTGGCGGCGGTGAAAATGACTATCCTCCCCAAACTTTTGTACTACTTTGAGACACTCCCGGTCCGTATTCCTCTCTGAGCTATTATTTGGGCTTCTAAGAGACATCACATCCCCAACTCAGTCATGATGAGCAGCAGGTCCCAAGGAGGACTGGCTGTTCCTAACCTCCTTCACTATTATTGGGCGACCCACTTACGCCAAATTACGGCATGGTCTAAATATTTGGCCTACAAAAAGTGGACCGAAATAGAAAAGATATGGCTAGCTCCCTTTCACCCTAACTCTTTCCTATGGCACTCATCACCGCCTAGCTGTTCACATCTCTCACTATTGGGCCCTATCTGTTTCACCCTCCATGTTTGGTCCTCCTGTTCTCCCAAGTTTGGGCTCACTTCTTCTGCCTCTCCATTAAACTCCTTCCTACTTTCTCCGAATTTTCCACCGGGTCTCCATTCCCAAACTGTTAAACTGTGGGGATCTAAGAAACTTTTTCAATTTGCAGACATTGTTGATCCCTTGACCCATACACTCTTCCCTTTCGAAAAGTTGGCTGATAAACATGCTCTCCCATTTTCGGAACACTTTATATATCTCCAGCTTCGTCATTTTATGGTGTCTCGTCTGGGAGCCCTCACAGTTTCTAAACCTTCTGCTTTCGAGCAACTGGTTAGAACGGGGACTTCTACCTCTGGCCTTATCTCAGACATTTATCGTATTCTTGGTTGACCTGCTGGGGGCACCCCATACATGACTAAATGGGAGACACTACTGGGAAGGACGCTACCTCCAGAATGCTGGAATGCTATCTGGGATAGAGCTGCCACCTCCTCAATATGTACGACCTATAAAGAATCCCACTATAAGGTGTTGATGTTCTGGTATCACACGCCAGAGTTGCTCCACAAGCTCATTCCCTCGGTGTCTCCACTATGTTGGAGGTGCACTAGAGTGCTAGGCTCCCAATTTCATATTTTTTGGGAGTGCGAGCTTGTGCGGCCCTTCTGGTCGGAGGTTTGTGAGGTGTCCTCGGTTGTCCTTGGTGTCATGCTTCCTAGGGAACCGGGCCTTTGCCTTCTCAATCTTTTCCCTAAAACACTTCGGAAAAAGCAGGCCAAATTATTATTGGTCCTCCTGACCGCCGCAAAGTCCCTAATTGCTAAATGTTGGAAGCAAACTGCTCCTCCTTCCATCCAGCACTTCAGAGCCAGAGTCCAGGAGCTACGTTCCCTTGAGCGCCTAACGGCATCTCTAAACAACAGGCTAGATGCCTTTGACTCTATTTGGGCTCCATAGGATTCATATTGCTCTCCTTCGGCATCCACCAGCGGTACATCCTAGACTCCCTCCCCTTGTTGTATGTTTAAATGTATGTTCCCTGACTTTGTTGTCTTTCCCCTCCTCTCTTTCCTCTCCCATACCCTATGTCCTCCCCTATACTAAGTCTTCGTCCTGTCCTGTGTCCTCAAGTTACTGGAATATTATGGCCTGTTGGCCCGTTATAAGCAGATATTGTTATCATGAATCCTGACCAGGGTTCCGGAAGTTTTTCTTTCTACAATATATAATGTTTCTTTCTCATGCCTGCCCCAGGTTACCGGTTGGGCCGCTTTATTGCCTTATGTATTATGCACTATAACAATGTTCTGCTGTTTTTTTTGTATCTTATCCAGTCTGTATTGTTATATGTATTCCATAATTGAAAATTCTATAAATATTACAATTGTTAAAAAAAAAGAACATTTCAGCCATCAGAACAGAAAGGCAAATGTCTCTAGTCTATTGCAGCACACGCAACACAACATGCATTTAAGCCGAGCGTCTGTGGCAGCAAAGGATAATCTCACAAAATGTCATCAACATTATACATTACTCATGTAAAAACATAAAGAACCTGTGCTCTCCTTAAAAAAAGCAGTCGGGGGGCGATCTGGAGATCATCGAGGGGGTGGGGGAGGATACGGAGGTCAGACCCCCGCAATCTCTTACTTGTCCCCTATCAAGTTAGTTTTAAATGGGAACTCCAGATAGAGGTTCTTCTTCTGCAGAAGCATAAAACATTACTTACCTGTCTATCCCAGTTTTGAAACTACCAAAAATCCATTTGTTTGGGGGGGGGGGTGTTCTGTATTGTGTTTCTGTCCTGCCTGGTTGAGCAGTTGTACACAGTACTACAGGTTCCAGAATGCAATGCTTTCCCTCAGCTGATCATCGCAGTCCCCCACCCATCACAATCAGTAAAATTAGTTCTGCAACTGCTTCTGGCTGGTTAGAGATGGTGAATCACTCAGGGAATTGGGGGGTCCAGCCAAGCCTCCTGTGAGATCACGCCCTGCCCCCTGTCTGCATCATCAGCCTGAGCTCAGCAAACACACACAATGTGAGACAGAGGCATGGAATATTTGTCTCCTAAGGTGGTAGAGCAGAAGGAGCAGGAGACAATGTGAATTGGCACAGGGGCCATTTTTAGGGGAAATAAACTCTACCCTATCCACAGGATAGGGAAAAAGTATGAGATTGCGGGGGGTCCGACCTCTGTATCCCCCACCAATCTCTTTATCAGGCCTCGACTTCTGTATTATGAGTAGAGCCGCAGGTATGGCCCATGGCCCGCGTCTGTATTCATCCCAATGGAGTGATGGAAAGAGTCAAGTACAGCACTCTCCTCCAGCGTACGCGGCTCTTTTTTCCGCTCCATAGGAAAGAATAGAGCTGCGGGTCACATGCCTTACCCACAGCTTTATTCATAAAACAGAAGCTGGGGGCCTGATACAGAGATCGGTGGAGGGTAAAGAGGTTGGACCCCCCCACGATCTCCTACTTTATCCCTATCCTATCTCTCCATTCTTTGTAGGTGGAAAAACTTGCAAAATTGGCAGGGTATCAAGTCCTTCTTTTCCCCACTGTATATAGTGGCACAAGTCAGACACTTCCCTCGGAGGTATATGGTGGGCAACACTCATGGACGGAAAACTGACGGAAGACTCAGATGTGACAGATGTGAGTCTAAACTTCCCTTGGAAATTCATACCTGTTAACTAGAAAACTGCTGATGAGACCATTAGAAGAGTCCACACATGAGGACAACTTGGGGACTTTGGGATTTGTTATATTTTAGAAGAAACGGTCTTTGGATGCTTCATTACAAGCAGGAACCTGATCAGCACACCAGAAGCTAATGGCGCGGCCCCCTCCTTCTCCCCGCGGCTATTACACAGCCATGAACCAGTCAGATATTCAGATAAAGTTGCATCTTTCAAAACCAGTCAAGAAGAAAAATATCTCAGAGCTCCGATGCCGTGAACATCTCATTAAACAGGACACAAACTCCAAGCACAGGGAACAGCAAATATCTATTCATCAAGCTGTGAATGATACCCTCGCCCCACAACACAATGCAACGTTTTCCAAAGAGGAAGCTGAACACAATAATTTGGGGCACTTTAGCGGAATTGGCCGTAGGAAAATTATAGTCATGTCTGCAGGAGTATTAATGGATAAAGGTAAATGCTCTTCAGCTATGTCATCCTTCCAGCCCTCCATAGTCCTAGAAGAGGTTGATGCTTGATTATTCACATCACTTTTTACCCTATGTGAACCCTATGCTTAGCGGGAACATTAAAAAATGCTCCAGGAGTCCATTCTTCATCTGTCTATTCTCATTCATTGTCAGCTGGAGACCAAAAAAGTGAACTTTCCGGCCTCAATTTGGCCTATATACATTAGTAGAGGAGTAGACCACAGATTGATGTCACCGTATGGCATCCATTACAAGCTTCCCTTCTTTAGGAAGCTCCTGTGACAGCAGAAAGGCAGGGAACTACTTTCCTGAGGAAGCTTCTATTATGTAAACGGGCATATATGGACAGTCCATCCATATATGGTAACATTCCGCATATAAACCGTTACATCATCAAAGCTTCCTCCCCAGTGAAGCCAAAGAGCCAAATATCCAGGCTGCTTCTGTGATCACCCTTCCTACCTAGCTCTTTCCAGAGCATTGACACTCTCGCCCAACGTATTTCATTACAAAATCAGCATTATTGATAACGTTACTGTCTATATATGGAAATTTACCATGTATGGGCTGTCTATATATGGAAATTTACCATGTATGGGCTGTCTATATATGGCAATTTAACATGTATGGGCTGTCTATATATGGAAATTTACCATGTATAGGATGTCTATATATGGAAATTTACCATGAATCGGCTGTATATATATGGAAATTTACCACGTATGGGCTGTCCATATTTGATAATTGTTCATATCTGCCTGTTGATATTATCACAGCTTCCCCAGGGACCTTAGTGACTTCTGTGGCCCCTTGAAATAGCTGGAGTCAGACCCCTGCCGATGTAATATTGATGGCTATCTACAGGATACTGCATCTGTTTTTATAGATGGGATAACCCTGTTGACATAATATATGTTTTTTTAACTTGGAAGACCCCTTTAAGGTAAAGCAACAATGCAACAGACATTGTATTGAAGGAAGATCTCTTTATGGGTATTTAGAGAGTAAGGGCCTCTTTCTAAATAACATCAGCATGGTGGTGGCCAGAAGGTGAGTTCCTAAAATTTGCCAAAAAGGCAAAATAAATACAGTAACTAAATTCAAATTCGAACAAGTGAAAAAAAGAATGAAAGAATTAAAATATCACTGACCTCATCCACATTTTCAAAGGCATTGATGACATCATACGGCAAGCAGGACAAGAGATCGATGACAAACCAGGTCTTCAAGTAGTTCATACGTATCAACTTTGGGTCAGAAATCACCTCCCCGGCAGGTCCAACAAAGGTGGTGTGAAAATTAAGTACAATATCCACCAGGAATATCACATCCACAATGCTGTCCACCACCAACCACGCAACGTTGTTCTGTTTCGTTTTGAAGGACACATTGTAAGGGACCAGAATTGCAGTGTAAAACGTTAATATCAAAATGACCCAATCCCAGGTGGTCTTGAAAACACAGTAATGCAAGATGATGTGAGGAGGGGTCTTCGGTGCTTCTTGCTTGTATTGTGGAAGAATTTCGGAACCAAGTTGCAACACCTAAAAATACATAGGGCAGGATTAATGTACGTCTGGGTATAAAATTAGTTAGGACTCTGACGTGGACAGTCTTCTTCTTAATACAGTCTCTACTACTAGAAACTATGACAAGGAACACATTTGTTTTTCAAAGATCTTTATTACAAACATTGTATTACTAGTTTACTTATTTTTTCTTCTACAGCCTCTGAAGCTTTTCTCTCTATACTTTAACAAGGCTTATCTAATTCTTCCCAGCAGGCTGCCTTGTATCTGCTCTCCTTTCTATTTCCAGTCTGTGTAAGCTTTCTTCAATGGCTTCTATCCCTTCTGTCTACTCCCTACTACTAGTTTGCTTACTTTTGTTTTTACAGCCTCTGACGCTTTTCTCTCTATACTTGTACACAGCTTATATAATTCTTCGAAGCAGGCTGCCTTGTATCTGCTCTCCTCTCTATTTTCAGCCGGTGTAAGCAGTCTACAAGGGTTTGGGTACTATTACACGGAAAGATAATCGGCCGAATCGGCCCTATCCGGCGATTATCGTTCCATGTAATAAAGACAACGATCAGCCGACGATCGTTGTCATTGGCTGATTGTTGATATAGGTTCTGACCTATAAATGTCGGGCACCGACCGCACATTGCTACGTGTAATGGAGGTGCGCCGCCGGTGCTGACGATATGCAAAGAAGAATACATTACCTATCCAGGCTGCAGTTTTGTGCATCTCCCCGGGTCTACACGCACCAGTGATTGGCTGAGCGGCCTGTCAGCGCGCGGACCCGGGGAGAAGCACAGAACAAGAGGAGCCCTGCAGCCTTGACAGGTAATGTATAAAGTTTAAACAAGGGCTGCAAGGACATCGGTAACGATTTCCCTGCAGCCCTTGTTAAACGATTATCGGGCCGTGTAATAGGCCCAGTAAAGGAGCGCCAGTCTAGCATATCGGCGCTCATTTACATTTATTATCGGGCCTTTATCGGCCCGTGTAATAGTACAGTTTCACTCCCTCCTGTCTACTCTCTCGAGATAAACTTTTTCAACGCTCCCCTTGCTGTTACCTCTAATAGAGAGAGCAGAAACAAACCTGATGGACTTATCTTTCCTTAAGCAGCAGCTAAATGGTAGGAAATTTCTAATAAAGACTACATAGAAAGTTGCTTTGTTTTTGAAACACTCAATAAAAAAAAATCTATAGCCCATAGGGCATTTCAGGATACCCAAAAAGAGGAGCAATATACCTGTAAACATCGGTCGCATCAGTTTCATCCTCATATCCATAGCATAAATTCTCTGGCATCTCTGCCAGTAAATCCTATTAGTGATTTGTCAACTGAACATATTCTTATTCTGCCGCTGTGATTCATCTAATATGTGATTACTGATTCATTTCATCTTCACGGAGCGTTATATATTCACCGATAGAGAAATATATATACGACATACTGTATATCTTTGATTACTTCTCCTACTAATGATCCCTGCTAGGGGGGCTCAATGATGATCCATGAAGCTCAGGGGGCTTCCGGGAATTAATATCTTGTCAATATCTCATTCATCTAAATAATAATAATAATCCAAAGGGAATAGAAGAATGGAAGGAAAATCACCTTAATACCGATAGATGTAATACAATAATTATAAAAGTCTTTGTCAATAGAGCCACAATAGGCTGGTCACTAAGCGGTTAATAATTTTTATAATGATACAGAGATGAAATTCAGGGAAATCACCCTCCTCAGGGCAGGCAATGAATATTTCATCAGTGGTGATTGAATCTCCGTACAATGAGGTGGCTGCGGCGCTCCCCGTGCTGTTGCCCCCATTGTAGTTTTTATCGGAACTGCGGGCGAGCTGATGTGTCTGTATACACAATGAAAGGCATCAATACATGATCAAAGGTGGGCACAGGAGGCTGGACCCCCACTGATAACATATTGATGACCTGTATACTGAAATGCATTGAAATTAGAGTAATAGAGTTAACTAGTGACAGTATAAAAATACTAAATTATATTAAAGGGGTTGTTGACCAAAAAAAAAAAAAAAGTTCTTTCAAATCAACTGATGCCAGAAAGTGCCAGAGATATAAAATTTACTTCTATTAAAAAAAATCTCAAGTCTTCAGTACTTATCAGCTGCTGTATGTCCTGCAGGAAGTGGTGTATTCTTTCCAGCCTGACACAGTGCTCTCTGCTGCCACCTCTGTCCATGTCAGAAACTGTCCAGAACAGCAGCAAATCCCCATAAAAAACCTCTCCAGCTCTCCAGGCTGGAAGGAATACACCACTTCCTGCAGGACATTCAGCAGCCGATAAGTACTGGATTTTTAAATACAGTAAATTACAAATCTCTTGCACTTTCTGGCACCAGTTGATTTGAAAGAAACCATATTTTTTGTGAACTTCCCCTTTAAAGGCTATGGACACCTTTGACCTATGTTAGTAGTTAACATGAATTAAAAATGTTGCACTAAGTTTAGTTCTGCAGCCTTCTATCCTTTATTTATTCTCAGACCCTTGATATGCAGTTTGCATGCTGATTTAGATTCTTCTTACCACAAATGTATGCTATGCCTACAAGATTCATGCAGCTTTGTATCTGTTTTCTTTCCTATCTACAGCCTGTGTGAGATGCCCCCTATGTATGCTCTCCCAACGCTCCACATTTGTATGTTTTCTACAATGCCCTCTTCCCTGTTGCTATTTAAACAGCCCTGTGCAGATATTTTGTTATACTCAGGAGGCAGATTGTAATAGACACACACATCTGCAGAGGCAAAATGACAGGAAATTTTTAATGAAGACCATTAAGAAAGCTGCTTTAGTATACCATGAAAAAACCCTTCAAATGGTGGCTGCTACATCTAACCCTACACAGCCGCACAGAATGTCCCATCATGTCCCATACTGTACTGATGTTAGTGGGCACCCTACAATGTACAGGATAAATGTAAAAAAGAAACCCAGGAGACCTCTGAATATTATACATTATCAAGACAATCATCTTTTGGACCGTCGACCGTGTAATAGGAGCGGCAGAAGACCGCCGCTATCAGGGCCGCTCCATGTTTTGGCAGGCCCTTGGGCAACAGAGCCTCAGCCTCATCCATCTGTCCACTATGCACCCATCATTCACACACTATGCACTCACTTTAGACACCACTAACATACACAAACACACATTACTGATACAGACACACACACACACACACACTGAATGACTGACACTCACATAGACACTGACTGACACACACATAGACACTGACTGAAACACACATAGACACTGACTGACTGACACACACTTAGACACTGACACACAGCACTTACACCTCAGTCTTCTCCCTCTGATCTCCACAAGGTAATATTGAGGACCTTCAAGTCATGTGATCAAGTCCATATCTATCTCTCTCTCTCTATCTATCTATCTCTCTCTCTCTCTCTTTCTCTCAGTGCAGGACGCTCACAGGTCCTGCTCCTCTGTCTTTTGATGGTCAGCCCGCTCACCCTGCAGTTAACTGAGCTGACAGAACATTACAGTGCCGGTCCCCTTTCCCTCTCTGGGCCCCAAAAGGCACTGTGGGCCCGGCACTTGCCATGTGCTGACACTGGCCCTTGCCACAACCTTCTATGGACCAGCCCCTCCCGCAGCTAACCACAACCGCTCACTCCCCACCCCCACTGACGGTGTGTAATAGCAACGAAAGATAGCAGGGAACAAGGAGGAGCGCTGATCAGACAGGTCTACGCCCGCTTGCTCCTTAATATCGGGCCCTGTAATGGGGCCCTTACTTCTAGTAGCTCTTTGTTCTCACTATCGGATGGGTTACAGGTCCGGGGACCCTACTCACGACTTTTCTGATTGATTCTATAACCTATTAGTCACGCATTATACTTTCATCTCAAGTTTACTGCAACAAATCTACTATCAACAACCTGCACTGACTGACTTACTAGCAATGGCGTCCCCCCCCCCCCCCCCCCCAGTGATTAATTACAGGGGCCAAAATATCTCATGTACTGACCAGCCTATCCCCCCTCTGCCTGCATATCCTCCTGTAAATCCCTGCCCCCATATTCATTATAGAGTGACTCGCACTGTCTTCGAGATGAAAAACCATTAATAATCCTCCTTTTATCTCGATTGTGGAAAGTGGCGCGTGTGAACATCAGCCTAGCGGAGTGTGTCTGAGGCAGCGCTGTCTACAATGCAAATGAACCCTAATCACAGACGTCTTAAACACAAAAAAAGAACAAGTAATACTGAAGAAGGTGTCAAGTCTCCGGCTGGGAGCAGAGAGTTCCCACCGCTGCCGCCATTCCCACCTCCCTCCAATACATCTGTATTACTGACTCCTGACAGCCGTACGCCGCGTATCGTCTTATATTAACATCCAAGGCACTGAGGAGATGGAGCTGCACCCAGCGGAGCATTCCCCAGAAGATACCAGAAGAAATGGAGATGGTTCCGCTTGTATAGTTACTTCTATTAATCAGAGATGATGTACACTTATGTGGATTACTGCTTTATCTCCACAATGGCTTCATGGGGCTCCATGTTTTAGTAAATATCTGTGTTCTCTATAAACTCCAAGAGCATCTGTTCCTGGAAATGCATTGTGCCGCCCCTCTGTTACTCCTCCTGGAAATGTGCAGATAAATGTACATTCCCCTTGTCATTGAGGTGTGTTCCTGCAAACTCAGCACTGATCAGACAGCAGGAGTAAGGGCCTGTTCACACTATGGAATCCTGCCTGCCATGTGTTTCCATGAGAGGCCTCGCATGTCTCTCGCGCCTCCGCTCTTTTTGCCTCTCAGCTCAAACAATTGACATGTCAATTCTTTGAGCAGAGAGGCACAGAAAGCAGAGGCGGACAAGTTGTGCGAGGCCTTTCATGGAAACACATGGCAAGATTCAGCGCCAATTCCACGGGCAGGGTTCCGCCGTTCCGTAGTGTGAACAGACCCTAAGGCTGCGTTTTTGCAACCCGTTTTATCAGTTTTTTCCACTGACTTCCATTATAAAAAAAAGAGGCTAAAAAAATGGATTTTTTGGTACGCTAAAAAAAGGATGCGTTTAGATCCATTTTTGTATTTTTATTTTTAGAATGGAGGTCAGTGGAAAAACGGATCAAAACGGATGCACACAAATGCATTTGTTTTTTCATCTTTTTTTTGGATAAAACGGATTGCAAAAATGCAGTGTGAACCCCGTCTAATGTTAGGATAGACATAAAGTGTGATAATGTATATGTTGTCTAACATGTTTGCACGTCATTTAATTAACTGAAAATGATTCCTAACCCCAGAAAAACAGTGTTAAAGTCCTGGCCACTAGGTGTCTCACTTCTCTGCAATTTGATGTTCACTGCCTGTTGTTAGGAGAAACTTGTCTCTAGTAACAGAGAGAGGAGGACAGAACACAGGAAGTGGGGAAGGGCTTGTATACTGCTATGTGCACGACACAGGGAGAAAGCCTAAACTCTGTACCTGCAATCTGTGAGCCTGAGGATCTTTACTGTCCCTGAAAGGTAATTAAAGGCTTCTCCTTCATCTCAGAGCTCTGACTGCTATAATGATATATTATACAATTGTGCTTTCTGCTTTACAGATGTCTTAGCTTCCAGTGAGTTGATGGAATACAAAACCGGTAAAGGTGCGTATTACCTCGGCAAGTCGGGAATGTTTATGTACATTCTCCCCTTTATGTACGGTGGGAGCCAACTGCTGCAAGACCCCTCTGCTGCTGGTTAGAGCTCTTGTTAGGCGTGCTAGCTTCCCCCAACCTGCAAAATGAGATATGGCACACATGATCAGATATAGCAATGTAATCTGCAGGTCTTTCACAAAAGTAAAGGTGAACCGAGACATGGCAGCCCAGGGATGGAGAGCAAATGCTAGCTGACCACATCACTATTAACACCCATACTTCATCACTTAGTTAAAGGGGCATTCCACTTCATGTTAAAGCGGTATCACAGAGAAAGAAAATTGTAGTGGTGTATTCTTTCTAGTCTGACATAGTGCTCTCTGCTGCCACCTCTGTCCACGTCAGGAACTGTCTGGTTTTCTGTGGGAATTTTCTCCTGCTTTGGACAGTTCCTGACATAGGTGGCAGCAGAAAGTGCACTGTGTCAGACTGGAAAGAATACATCACTTCCTGTAGGAAATATAGCAACTGATAAGTACTTTTAATAGAAGTAAATTATAAATCTCTGGCACTTACTGGGACAAGTTGATTTGATTTTTTTCCCCTGTGAACTACCCCTTTAAAAAACTGTCTAAATGTTCTACAAAATTCTAGCATACATTTTACGTTTCTATATATCTCACCATTTTTAATAAACATGGTGCTGTTTCAGGAAGCAATTTGAGGGCAGAGTTTAAAATGTCCCACGTTCCATTTGGTGTACCTTAAAATCCTATATATTAAAGGGGTTTTCCGGCGCCACAAAAACATGGCCACTTTGCCCCCACTCTTGTCTCCAAGTCAGGTGTGGTTTGCAATTAAGCTCCATTTACTTCAATGGAACGGAGTTTGAAACCCCACCCAATCTGGAGACAAGAGAGGGGGAAAAGTGGCCATGTTTTTGTAGCGCTGGATAAACTTTAACAAAATGTGTAAAAAAAAAAGGCAGAGCCGGGCCGTTCTTTGCATCGCGGCATTGAAATGTAAGCGATCAATAATTTAATGGTAGAGAAGATGAAGTAGGAGCGTCGGGCCGACGAGCAGCAGCGTCAGCACTGAGTAAGCAGAGCGCATAACCTGATCTGTGGACTGTGTTATAGGTAATTATTAATGTCATATAAGAGGAGGCTGTGAGTTATTCATGATGCAGATATTTTCTGATCAAATTAGAGGCGAGCAAAGCCCGGGAATCCTCACCGCTTCCCTCCCATTCCTGACAGCCAGGCCCTACAGAGACCCATAATACATTCCTAATGCAATCTTAGAGGAGCGCCATCACTATTGGATTCATATCTCAGGAGCCTAGGAGCAAGATGGAAGCATACAGGAGGAGGCCCGGGGCGTAAAAAAGCATAAAGCATAATAAAAAGCTGACCCAGTTATGGCACCTGACTATGACATCCAGGGTTAGAAGGGATTAGTGTGTGTTTCCTCGCTCCTTCAAGAATCCTCGGGTTGGTTGGGAAAAATGAAATATGGAGATTTATCAAACATGGTGTAAAGTGAAACTGGCTCAGTCGCCCCTAGCAACCAATCGGATTCCACTTGTCATTTTCCAAAGAGTCTGTGAGGAATGAAAGGTGGAATCTGATTGGTTGCTAGGGGCAACTGAGCCAGTCTCACTTTACACCATGTTTGATAAATCTCCCCCACTACTAGTCTTCAAGGGTCCCATAAACCCCCATGGTCTGTCTCTACGGTATAAAGACTTTTCTTATCTTAGAGTTTGGTAAAGATTCATAGACCAAAAAATATTTAAAGGGGTTCTCCGGAGATAAAAAAAAATATGTCCTCTATCCATAGGATAGGGGATAAGTATATGATCATTGAACGTCCAACCGCTGGGATGCCCCCCATTGACAAGAACAGAGTTCCCCTGTCCTCTGTGTGAATGGAGAAGCAGCGCTGGTGCTCACCGCTGGGCTCAGCTATCCAGGGAAGCCCCATTCAAATGTAGTGGAGCAGCAGCTGAGCATGTGCGGTATAACCCTGCACACTTGAGAAAGAAGGGAACTCTGTTCTTGTTATTGGTAGGGACCATCATATGATACTCCTAGTATCCTAGTCATATGATTTTTAATTTGGGCAATAAGCCTTTTTGAAGGGTTTTCCAGGGCTATAATATTAAAGGAGAAGACCAGTGAAGAGAGGGGGGGGGGAAGGGGGGGCATTATTTATCTGTCTCGTGCCTGTGCAGCACGGCCTCCCACTCATGGACCCCAGCCGACAGTCTGCCTAACAACCCTGGAGCTACTTCACGCCCCAGCTAATGGTGCCCCACTCAGCCAGCCAGTGACTGGGGGAGGGGGAGACATCACTGCGGTCACTGATTGGCTGAACGGGCTAGATCCCACCTGTTTGCAATGTGTCAGCCGCAGTCGGGAGAAGGGGACATCCAATGGGGATTGGAAGCTCAGTTATACGCCCCCTCCCCACCCCACTGGTGCAGGAGGCGCAGATAAAATGGACTATTTGCGAATATTTTTTGCCGATCAGGCCCATCTGCGCCTAAAAAAGACATTTGAGCCTTTTAATTAATTTCCCCCATTGTCTTTATTATGTCCCCCCCACCCCCTGTGGGTAATGATTTTTTTTTTCCCCTTGGCCAGACTTCTCCTTTAAAATCCTAGGTTAGCTGCAGTACCAAGCACAACCACTACAAGATGTCTGGTGCTGTTCCTAGTAAACAATCAAGGGGGTGTGGCTTTTGCTGAATGGCAGGGATGCTGGGAGTCAGACGCCCTCTAAGGAGACACCACCTATATTATAGTTGCAAAAAAAAACCTCTAATAAGAAGCAAATACAGCTGATACTTTGTATCCAATGAATCTATCCCATAATGTCAGGACACATGAGTGTTTACAGACCTTTGGTTGAATCATCTTCGATGGGTTGCTTAAAAGCTGTGATGTCGCTAAAGGTGCAAAGAAATAAAACCACTTTGTCCTGCTCATTCCGGATTGGAGCAATCTTCACAAAGAACCATACCGGCGTCCCTGAAAGATCAATGAGTGAATTAGGGATCAGAGTGATGGTAAAGTATCACATGTACTAAGCAGATGTATAGCAGTAGGATTGAGACCATTGTATTGTTATTAGGTTACTTAGACATAGGGCTGTTACTTTCTCTCTGCATGTTGGTATTATTGTATGGTGGTAGTTACACATTGTACATGCACCCGGCAGGACTGTGGATAGGGGGCTCTCAGGACTCCCATCACCAGCATCTCCTATGTTCATGCCAGTCTGGGGGGAGTGGGAATAAAATATTGGTAGTTTGGGAAAGAAAGCTACTTCCAGAAGTGGACAGGGTAAGATTGTGTTGCCAATTGTGGATAGGACAAGTAAGAAGGGAAGAATGTAGCTATCATATTGTAGTTAGAGAGCAGGGTAGTGAGGGTAAGAATAGGGATACTGCTGCTGCCAGTGGGGTAGGGATAGAAACTGTCAGAGTAACAGTTCCAGTAGAAGGATAGCAATGGTGATAGTACTACTGTCAGTGGGGAAGGTATAGGAATGAGGACAGTACTGCTGCCAGTGGAGGAGTGAGAATGAGGGCAGTAATGCTTCCGGTGGGATAGGGGCAGAAATTGTCAGAGTACAGTTCCAGTAGCAGGATAGGAAGGGGGGCAGAACTACTGTCAGTGGGGAAAGGATAGGAATTGTGGACATTACTGCTGCCCGTGGTGGTAGGGATGGGAATGGGGACTGTACTGCTGCCAGTGGGGTAGGGGCGGAAATTGTCAGAGTAACAAGTCCAGTAGAAAGAAAGGAATGTGGAGAGGAGTACTGTCAGTGAGGAAGGGATGGGAATGGGGGCAGTACTGCTGTCAGTGGTGGAAGGGATGAGAATGGGGGCAGTACTGCTGCCAGTGGAGGGGGAGTGAGAATAAGGGCAGTACTGCTGCCAGTGGAGGGGAGTGAGAATATGGACAGTACTGCTGTCAGTGAGGAAGGGATGGGAATGGGGACTGTACTGCTGCCAGTGGGGTAGGGGCGGAAATTGTCAGAGTAACAGGTCTAGTAGAAGGATAGGAAGGTGGAGAGGAGTACTGTCAGTGAGGAAGGGTGGGAATGAGGGTAGTACTGCTGTCAGTGGAGGGGGAGTGATAATGGGGGCAGTACTGCTGTCAGTGAAGAAGGGATGAAAATGGGGGCAGTACTGCTGTCAGTCGAAGGAGAATGAGGGCAGTAATGCTTCCGGTGAAATGAGGGTGGGAATGTGGACAGTAGTGCCACTAGTGGAGAGAGGGTGGGAATTATGGATGGTGCTGCCACTGCTGGACGAGTGGGAATGAGGACAGTAATGTTTCAAATAAGAGAAGGGTGGGAATAGGCACAAGGATAGAGCAATTTTATGTGGCTTATCTGGGCAATGTATGGCACTGTTATCTGGGCACCATCCTACATGGCACATATAGGCACTATGCTGTGGTCACAATAGTGCAAAATATCTAAGCATCCTAGTCATCTTGACTTGCCTCAGGCCTCTTAGACTAGCGTATTCTTAATTCTTGGCAGCCATTCCCTACAGCTTTCTGCAGCTTACCTGGAAAGAACTGCTAAACTGCTCCTAACCTCGCAGCCCACTTTACATATGGAAATGACGGTGTCCTCATTCCAAGAAAACCCCATACCATCAGGAACACATAGGAGTTCATCTACCACCATAAAATACCCATTACCGGCAATGATTTCTAAGAATTTCTGCAGCATGAAGAGAGAACAGACCGTGCACAGCAGCGACTGTCTTCAGGAGAGAATCCTCCACTCATTGCCGCTCTCCCCTCGGTAGCATAATCGTTACATGAATGCAAATAGATGAGAATGAAGACGGCTGTAACCAGTGGAAGATAATGAGCAGAGGTGATTTGGCAATTTACCAATCACGCAGAACTCATTGTTCTTTAATGATGACTGCAGCACTGAATAAAGCTTCCCAAATAAAACAATGCCAGTGGATTATCTGTGGTGTAACAGCACAAAGGAAGCCGGCGGCGAGATGCTTCATCATAGGAGGCGATAGAGTGCCACTTACTGTTCTTCTTATACATTAGAATTTCAAAGGAGTTCATCTCGTAATTCTCGAACGTCTGTCGGACTTTCTCGATGGTTTCTTTGTCTGTCAACTCCCCATACATAAAACTGAAAAGAAGTAAGACATGGTGAAAATTTATGGAATTTAACCTTTGGTATGTGAAAAAAATCAGCCTGTGTTGTTACTCTCTAAGGGTGGGTTCACACTACCGAATTCTTGCGGATAATATCTGCGGAATTTCGTCGGCTGTCCGTACGTACGGCCACGTGCCTTTCCACCGGCTCCATAGACACCATTTTATGGGCCGGCATGTTTCCGCTATCCGCCGAAAGAAGTGACATGATAGCGGAATACGCCGGCCCATAGAATGGTGTCTATGGAGCCGGTGGAAAGGCACGTGGCCGTGCGTGCGGACAGCCGACGGAATTCCGTGGAGTTTATCTACGAGAATTCCGTAGTATGAACCCACCCTTAAAGGGGAACTATCAGCAGGTTAGACAAATTTAAGCTGCTGATGTGACCCTATTGTGCAGGAGGCGCCGAGGAGGAAGGTATGTCTCTTACCTTCATACTCATACTCTTCATACGCTATTCTGGTGCACTTACTCTTTCATTCCTCAGTCTGATAAGACTGTTTGGAGCACTGGGGCACCGGTAGGAGCACTGCCCCGCCCCCATCGGGCAAAGATGGCCCTATGCGGGCGGTGCAGTGCTCCTAACGGTTCCCCAGTGCTCCTAGCAGTCTTACTGGACCAAGGAATAAACAACCTTCATCCCCTGCACCTCCTACGCAATAGATTAGTCTAACCTGCAGATTCCCTTTAAAGGGGTACTTTGGGGAAAATCTTTTTTGTTCAAATCAACTGGTTTCAAAAAATTTTTATAGATTTTTAATATACTTCTATGGAAAATTCTCCAGTCTTACAGCACTTATCAGCTGCTGTATGTCCATGGAGGAAGTGGTGTATTCTTTTAAGTGTGACACAGGACCAAAAGTCTGACAGTCCGCTCATCACTAGTCAGGAACTGTCCAGAGCAGGAGAGGTTTTCTATGGGCATGTGTTACTGCTCTGAACAGTTCCTGACATGGACAGAAGTGGCAGCAGAGAGCACTGTGTCAGACTGGAAAGAATACAACTAGAGATGAGCGAACCGGGTTCGGGTTCGAGTCCAGCCGAACCCGAACGTTTGGTATTTGATTAGTAGTGGCTGCTGAACTTAGATAAAGCTCTAAGGTTGTCTGGAAAACATGGACACAGCCAATGACTATATCCATGTTTTCCCCATAGCCTTAGGGCTTTATCCAACTTCAGCAGCCACCGCTAATCAAATGCAGAAAGTTCGGGTTCGGATGGACTCCAGCATGCTCCAGGTTCGCTCATCTCTAATCTCCTCCCTTCCTGCAGGACACACAGCATTAGGGCTGGACACCAGTCACTAACACTCTACCACTGGTTCTTAACAAGAACACTCGGGTTCATGCCTCATTGACAACTGATGAGTGATCCCCACCCCTATGACAGTCTCTGATTAATCACTGTTGCAGTCTATGCAATGTCAATGCAATGTCCCTACTATTGTGTACAAGGAATGAACCTTAGTTCAATCTCCCCTTTGCGGGTTTGGAAACGTGACGTCACAGGCCCAGTCAGCTGCCGGGACTCAACTTGCAACATCACATCTCAACACCGGGAAGTGGCCGTAAACACCAGGGACCAGAGCGGTGGCAGGAACAAAGTGGATGTCCTTGTTTTACCCACCCTATCCCCATTATTGTCAAAAAGGGGTCCTGGTTGGACAACCCCTTTAAGGTTGGAGTTAAGAAAACCTGGCATATACCATTTGTCCCTTACATAATACAATAGTTCATCGATTTACACAAAATGGGCTTAAAGGATTTATCCATAATGTGTTAACAAAACACAGTCACTCTCATGCAAAAACAGCACCATCCCTGTCCTCAGGTTGTGTGTGGTATTACAATTCAGCACCTAAAACTGAGCTGCAAACCCCCCACACCCAAACTGAGGACAAGAGTCATGCTGTTTCTAGAAGAAAGCAACCATGTTTTCCTAAGCCTGGATAACCCCTTTAAGTGTTACAGTCAGGTGCAGAACCTATGACATTTCTTACCTGCATGTGCTACTTTTTTGCATAACTTCTGCCCGGTGGTATCCTGACAACTTGCAGAACCCGTCATTGCTGTAGACAATAGGCCAGTCCACTATCTGGGCATTACCCAAGACAAAATTAGTTTCTGTTCCAAAAAGACAATAAAAAAAAATATTTAACTGGCATAACTATAGCATGTGAGCTGCAGTACGTATTTCCTAATCCCTTCTGATCTATAATTCACAGAGGCCCTGACATTGCTTGACTTTTTATATATGGAATTGCTGGTACAAGTAGGCAAGCTCGAGACCTAATGTCTAACTTCAGGAAACACTTATGTGCTGATTATTTTCATTCAACCATAGAGTTACATGATAAATTTCCAAATTCCTGCAACCACCATTAGGGGGAGCTGAAGAGTTTGCTGCATACTGATTCCAGTTTAATTACACTCCTCCCCCTAGTGGTGGCCAGAATTGTTTTACATAATTTTTACTGTTTTTCTCTCTCCCTTTTTTGCATTTTTTTTCTAAAAGATAAAAAAAAGAAAATGAAAAATGGTATAAGAACCCAGCAGGAATCCAGCAAGAGAACCAGTAAAGCATGTGACTAGTTTAAATTTTTTTCAGTTGAATTTTGCTATGTTATAGGATTGTGAGGGTCTCAGCAATTGAAACATCCAATTATACTGTATAAAATATGTCAGGAGAGCCCCTTTAAAGGGGTTGTTCACCAAAAATGTTTTTTCAAATAAACTGGTTTCAGCAAGTGCCAGAGATTCGTAATTTACTTCTATTAAAAAATCGCGAGGCTTCCAGTACTTAACAGCTGCTGTATGTCCTGCAGGAAGTGGTGTATTCTTTCCAGTCTGACACAGTGCTCTCTGCTGCCACCTCTGTCCATGTCAGGAACTGTCCAGAGCAGCAGCAAATCCCCATAGAAAACCTCTCCTCTTCAGACTGGAGAGAATACACCACTTTCTGGCACCAGTTGATTTAAAAGAAAAGGATTGTTGGTGAACAACCAATGTGTTATTCCATGTTCTGTCCTGCATTGCACAAACAATCCATATATTTGGATGCATACTGTGCATAGGCGGATTAAAATGAGGGCAATTGGGGCCTTGAGCTCCAGGGGGGCACAATGAGATTGCCCCCATTATAACGCTAGGACTGCCTCTGCTCATGGCCTACTGGAGGACATCAGGGGGCCCAATGGCCTGGTCCAGTATTGGACGGGCCCCCCCTCAGCGGGCATCACTGGCACTGGCAGCACCCAGCAGTCGAGCAGGCATCCTGGGTGCTGGAAATGTCTTGCAGGGCTGTGAGTGCACAACGGGAAGCCATTGGCTCCCCGCCCTGCCAATCACTTCAATCTACCTCCAGCCACAAGAGGCCGCTACCTCCCGTTGACGTCACTCATGCAACTCTGGAGGCTGCAGAGCACAAGCCAGGTGAGTATGATCTAAGAGGAGAGGCCTTCATGTGGATGGGGGGGGGGCTAACTGCTGTGGGGATGGGGGGGTGGAAGTAAATGCCAGAGGTCATTACCTACAGAGGGCGGGTATAGAGGATACTACCTATTGGGGGGGCTAGCAGGGCTGATGGTTGTAACCTACAGATTGCCTTTATTAATTTAAGTGTTGTCCTCTCAGAAACTACATTTCCCAGCATACCCATAGGGGGCGTGGTTGGAAGGGGGCCTACAATTTCTGAACAGCCCGGGGCCCATGGTACCCTGAATCTGTCCCTGAATGTAAAACATGTCCCAGGGGGCGCTGCTAAGAAACAAAACACTTAGGGGGACATTTTTAAAATCTGTGCCACTGGCATGTGCTCGCCCTATCTCCCACTCACCCAAGGGGCGAGCAAGGGGGTGTGGCAAGGAAGGTGGAGGCGTGGCCTCCTCTCCCGCCTGATTTACACCTGCTTGTAGGTGTAAATCATGGCAGAAATCCACACCTGCTCAGGAGCAGGAGCGGGCCTGATTTACAAAGACGTGTGCGCCTCTTAGTGAATCCGGCGGAGCAAATATGGGCGGGGCCTAATTTAAGATTGGTGTACGAGTGTGCCGGTCTTCATTCATGTCCCCCCTTACTGTTAGTTCTCCTTGCAAAATACAGCCGATCACTAGAGATCACACCCAGAGGGTGACATTTTATGATCAGCTATTTGTCAATGGACTCTTCTAACAAGTAGAGATGATCTAAAGCGGAGAACTCCTTTAGGGTATGTTCACACTGAGCAAATACGGCGGAATTCCACGGCGGAGAGATCCTGCCGTGCTCAGTGTCCCGCTGTGAGTGGATGAGAGGGCATGTCACTTCTGTGAGCGGAGAACGGCGACAGCGGAGGAGTGCGTGCTCTCCCATAGGCGGGCTATGGGACACTGAGACAGGCGGGATTCTTTCCGCCACGGAATTCCACCTGTGTGAACACAGCCTAATGCTGCATTTACATCAAACTAGACAACCCCTTTACCAGGGAGATTTATCCATCTTATTTTGTCTTTGTAGCCCATAACAAACATGGAGGCAGCCTTAGAGAGTCCCGGAAACCTATGGCCTATGGCTGGATTGATGTTTCCCAGGATTCCCTTGGGCTGTAGCCACTGCTAATCAATTGCCGAAAGATCGGACTTGATCGTTAACTAGCTGCGCTCATCTCTATTCTTTATAAATACTGTACAGCAATGGCATCATAAGAGAGCATGCTCGAGTCGATCCGAACCCGAACCTTCGGCATTTGATTAGTGGTGGCTGCTGAAGTTGGATAAAGCCCTAAGGCTATGTGGAAATCATGGATATAGTCATTGGCTGTATCCATGTTTTCCAGACAACCTTAGAGCTTTATCCAAGTTCAGAAGCCCCAGCTAATCAAATACCGAACGTTCGGGTTCGGATCGACTCGAACCCGAAACCCGGTTCGCTCATCTCTAATCTTATCGTTTCCATTCCTTTCTAAGTCCTTGACATCCTAAGAACGCGGCCCGGTGTGAGATCGATGCCGAGCTCTCACACTCCAGGAATTGGCCGCTCTCCAGAGCAGAGATAGGGATCGCTTTTCCTTTAATGGATGGGAATCTTTTATGCAGAAGTCGGCTCTGACCCGGCTCTTGTTTAAATAAACCCAAAGCTGCTTAAGGGATTAAGGTGCTACAACATTACATCACAATAAATGTGCCCGGAGATTACACCGGGGGAATGCTACACACAAGAGGAAAAGAGCTTTAAAAGTGTGACTGCACCTCCTAAACTGGTTTAATCTGCTTGAGGACGGTAATCCCCCAAACCTTGCCGAAATGATCGTCTTAAGGAACAGAAAAGTAATCACTCAGCCTAATACCTGAGAAGCTTTGTAATCAACTTTTCTATTACTCCAAATGAAGCAACCTCTGTTAAAAACCTGCAGCCGTTTTGTGTATACAGCTCCACTGCAGACCTATATGTTTCCAAGGTGAGCTGCAGCATGCATGCCTCCTCCCTCCCCCACCTTTTCTGCTCCCCCTGATTGGTGTGAAGGGGGAAGACAGGAATCATTCATGCTGAGCATCAGAAAGTTTCAGAAAGTGCCAGAGATTTGTAATTTACTTATATTTAAAGGGGTTATCCAGTGCTACAAAAACATGGCCACTTTGGCACCACTCTTGTCTCCAGATTGGGTGGGGTTTGAAACTCAGTTCCATTGAAGTAAATGGAGCTGAAAAGGGGTTGTCCAGCACTACAAAAACATGGCCACTTTCCCCCCTACTGTTTTCTCCAGATGCAGTTTGCAATTAAGCTCCATTTACTTCAATGGAACTGAGTTTCAATACCCCACCCAAACTGGAGACAACAGTAGGGGGAAAGTGACCATGTTTTTGTAGCGCTGGATAACCCCTTTAAGTGCAAACCACACCTGAACTGGAGACGAGAGTGGGGCAAAAGTGGCCATGTTTTTGTAGCACTGGATAACCCCTTTAAAAAGCTCTAGTCTTCCAGTGCTTATCAGCTGCTGTATGTCCTGCAGGAAGTGGTGTATTCTTTCCAGTCTGACACAGTGTCGGGAACTGTCTCTATAGAAAAACTCTCCTGCTTTCCAGACTGGAAAAATACAGCTTCCTGCAGGACTTACAGCAGCTGATAAGTACTGAAAGACTTGAGATTTTTTTTTAAATAGAAGTTAATTACAAATCTCTGGCACTTCCTGGCACCAGGTTTGTAATTGAATGCTGGAATGAATGACACATGGCTTCTATGTCAGAAACTGTCCATAGCAGGAGAGGTTTTCTATGGGGATTTGCTGCTGCTCTGGACAGTTCCTGGCATGGACAGAGGTGGCAGCAGAGAGCACTGTGTCAGACTGGAAATAATACTCTACTTCCTGCAGGACATATAGTAGCTGATAAGTACTGGAAGACTGGAGATTTTTAAATAGTAGTAAATTACAAATCTCTGGCACCAGTTGATTAGAAAGAAAATGGATTTTGGTGGAGTACCCCTTTAGGTGTTCCAATTTATTAGGGCAAAGCTATGATCAGTGGCTCCAGGTTACTGACACTGTCTAAAAAAACAAGCAATGCAACCAACAGGGAGAAAATAACATTGCCAGGTAACTGAATACACATATATACCATACCCCCAGGAATAAACACAGAGCAAACAGAACAGTTGTAAAATTATATAGGAAATGTTTGTAATATAATTATATAGAAGGTCGCTACGCTCCAATAACATACTGTACGTAGACTGGTTAACACAACATGTTCAATATAAAGGGGTTGTTCACCCCCCAAAAAATTTCGTTCAAATCAACTGGTGCCAGAGATTTGTAATTTACTTCTAATAAAAAAAAATCTCTTCTTCCAGTACTTATCAGCTGCTGCATGTCCTACAGGAAGTGGTTTTCTTTCCAGTCTAGAGAGAAGGAGAGGTTTTCTATGGGGATTTCCTGCTGTTCAGGACAGTTCCTGACATGGACAGAGGTGGCAGCAGAGAGCACTGTGTCAGACTGGAAAGAACACACCACTTGACATCTGCGGGACATACAGCAGATGACAAGTACAGGAAGACTGGATATTTTTTAATAGAAGTAAATTACAAATCTTTGACACTTTCTGGAACCAGTTGATTTAAAAGAAATTATTTGGTGAACATTCCCTTTTTATAACTTTTTTTGAGATTTTCTTTTTATTGTACAATACAGTGGAGGACACCCTGACACACAAGACCCCCCATACACATTTCTTACAGGTTATTCTTATACATATCTTGTCCAAGGTAACACATGCATCACATACTGTAGTCTATACACAGAAACACAAAAAACCACATGTACAAGCACAATTATAAAACTACAATAGGGTTACGGGGGTTACGGAAGGGGGGGGTACCTGTAATACACATACATAATGGAAGCAGAAGTGAATCTATTCAGCAGCGATCTCAAATCAAGCTCGGATACCTGCTATCTACTCTACAGCCCCCTGATGTGTTGACTGAATTAAACAGCATGTCCCTATAAATAAAAAGTTGCTGTATATGTCCTTGTGTCGTCCTCTTCTATCAAGCTGTTATGTGTCTTTGGAGTGAAATTATAGGATTGTGTCTCAGCCGCCATGAAAGCTCCAGGCAGTCAGAACTTTATCATGTGACGCTGTCTATGCAGGCAGTGGTATAGCTACGGGTTCATGGGATCTGATGCAAAAATTGGGATTGAATCCCCCTCCCACAAGTGGCGTAGGCACCATGGAGGCAGACCACTCGACTGCTACAGGGCCCGTGCAACAGGGGGCAAACCCAGAAAAACTTGGTCTGCCTCCATGGTGGCTACGGCCCTGCTAGTCCCTCCTGTGGCGAGAGGCAGCATTGCACCTCCAGCCAAAAGAGTCTGACCTTTAACCTGTGTGACACCTAAGCTCCTGTCAGTACTGCTGCACAGGTCTAAATATACTGCAGAGCTGAATTTTAGCAGGTCAGGCATAAGTAGTCAACCTTAATATAGTTAGACAAGGTTGTCTGGGCCTTGCTTATTTATGGGCCCAATCACAGCTGCGACTGCTGAGACCCCCTATAGCTAGGCCACTGTATGCAGGAAATTTGGAGCTCTGTATCAGAAACATGGGGCGCTGATTCTTGAATTCAGCACAAAACCAATAGATATTCAGCACAAAGGCAATGGATAAGCCAAATCCCATAACCAACCCCCCCCCCCCCCCCCCCCGAACTTGTTTGATCTGCTGATGAATAGATGGCACTCAAAAGCTACAACAAAGTAAGTTTACATCAATGTTTTGTTAGGACATATATATATATATATATAGATATGGATTCTACACACAATAAAACTGTAGTTCTATGCCAAAATTTGTTACTTTACAAGAACGTGTCCATTGCACAGTATAGACTGAGCAGGAGAAGGAACCATTGACATCGCTAGGATCATCGTGTGATATACAATTTTAATATCAACTAAGAAGTGTTATATAGAAATTTGTAAATTAACAGAAGTTGGTACAGAACGACTACGGCACCAGGGATGGATTGGGGGAATACATGGTAACTAGATATGTAGCACCATTGTACCTGTCTGTCTATGAGATAATGTCCAGACTAAAAGTTGAAGAAAAAGAAAACAAGTTAAATGCAAGTGAGAGTTAAAAGGAAATAGAGAAAAATGAAAAAATAAAAATATAAAGTGGAAAAAAAAAGGATCACACATTGAGTTCCCTGGAGGCAAAAGAGAATAGGCTTATGTTTATAGTGGATCCAGACCATAACAGATCTATTGTCATCCATTGTGACCCGTTTGATGGATGGCTTGGGATCCGTTGAAGATGGTTTTAAAAGGGAACTATCAGCAGGTTAGACGAATATAACCTGCTGATAGATCCCTATTGCGTACTGAGTGATGAGGATAAAGGTATGTCTCTTACCTTCATCCTCGGCGCTGTTCCTGTGAGTTTTAATGTAGTGCTCTTCCTGGTAAGGCCATTTGGAGCACTTCTCAGTCCCCAGAGCGCCGATCCGCCCCTTCTAACGATTATCAGTGGAGGGCCAGCCTGATTGGTGCTCTGGGGGCGGGGCAGTGCTCCAAGCGGCTTTACGGGACAGAACACAACATTAAAGAGGATGTACCATCAGGTACATCCTCTTTAATATGACCCACGGATAGAACGGCGCCATCACTGGGAAGCACTGGAGGCGGGCCAGCCCCTCTATGACGCGGCTCCTTTTGAATCAATGGAGCCGCGTCATAGAGGGGCAGGGGTTTTCTCCTACTGGGGGAGGGCCGGCCCGGTACCTGTGGATAGAACGGCGCTGTACACGGGAAACAGGCCACGGTTTAAAAAACAGACCGCAGCACTGGCTTCCCTGTGACGGCGCTGTTCTATCCGTTGTACCTGATGGTACATCCTCTTTAAAACTCACAGGAACGAAGCAGACGATGAAGGTAAGAGACATACCTTGACTTTGGTATTGTAGAGTATGGTCTACGACCAGACCCTGCAATCCCATAAACCACCTCCCCCTCGAGCTCCCTCACCTCTCCCCCCCCCCCCCCCTTAATTCCCTACTTTTAAAGAATGACACACTCAGTCACCGATTGGCTAATTATGGCCACAGCAAAATACAAAACATACAAATAAATAACATTTACATTCCAAAACTTTGTAACAATAACCCCGAGGGGGATCATTAAGTTATTTGCCTCCAGACACCCTGGACTCGTAGACACCAAGCCAAATACGGCTA